>NW_016690415.1:397898-431984 GCF_001604755.1 Lepidothrix coronata | reverse complement strand
GGCTACAGCTATGGCCAGTTAGCCTTATCAAATGCAAGGCATTTCCTCTCTTAGCTGCAACGTCTTTTAAAGTAATGTAGCATGTTTCTACAGAAGCTTTCTGATCCTTTTGTCTGTCTTTGGGTTAGGTGTCTATTCTGAATGGTGATCAGCTCTGAAAGCATCTGGATTTTGACCTTTACCTGACTGAAAAAATAGTACATTCTTGCTCTTTCATGTCTTTTGTTTCTTTGCTGGGCCTTCATAGTAGTCCTATATTTTTCAGTCTTCAAATATGCTTTATCAGGCAGTGAACTAGCCATGAAAGATACACTCTGATCAAGAAGGGAATGAAGCCCTTCTTCTGGTACTTAAACAACTTTAATTTCCCTATGACTTTAATCAGTGCCTGTTTAGTCAGGTTACAGCCTCCTCCTAACACTGCTGACTTTGGGTTGTCTAGAGTATCCCTCTCTTTTTAGCCAACTTTCCAACTCTTGTTTTTCTAGATGATCTTACACATTTTTCTTATTTTTTTAAGTCTGACAGTAAGCTGATGGTACTCTTTGTCTTAAGTTACCAAAGTTCATAGAAGGCATTAAGCCTTCATCGTATTAATTACTGAGAAGTCATTAAGAGTTATCATAAACCGCAGAATCTCAACTGAGTGGACTTAGTCCATGCAGTGGTGAACAGGAGTGAAACTTGAAAATTTTGCTTATTAAAATGTCCTCCTTGTAGGACAATGTTAGTGAATCCCTGTTTTGGGAGAAGATGAAGAAACAACATGAACCAATTTATTGTGGCACACTTTGCTAATCCTGCAATTCTATGCAGCAGTCATAATTCTAACTTATATTTGCTGGAGGAAATTCAAATGATTACTTAAAATGTTTTATACAAGATATCTTTAATCACTCAAAAAATCAAATTTAAACCAAAATTCCTTAAACTGAGGGAAATCTGCCAGCAAATATGCTAATGCCAGTCCAGTAAGAAACAGGGTTAGCACTCTCAAATGTTGTTACTGCTGTGCATTTATAGGATGTTATTTCCCCGAAGTCACCAGGTGCACTGTCTCTGAGTTTGCCCTGAGCCCAGGCAGCCAAACCCCTGGGAGAATGGGAGTGGGCTCAAGGCCCATTTTGACACTCCATTTTGTCCTTACAAAAGTCCCCTGCCCACTTGACCAGCCATTCCCTGACCTTTTTTCTTTTCCCAAAGTAGGCTAGTGCAAGCATTCCCCTATCCAAATTAGAATCACAATAGAAGTACTCATGGCCACCTCAGACACCCTCTTTAGGCCTGGGAAAGTGTTGCCTAAATATTGGTGACTGTTCCCTTTGCTATGGCATGGACCTGGAGCATCAGCATCTCAAGTGCCTCTCTGAAATGTTCTTGCTCAACATCCTTTATTTTCCTTCTCTTCCCCCTCTTCGTGGTATGGACAGGCAGTGGTTCTAATCTACTAAATCTTAACAGCCTTATGTCGCTGTGGGGAACATTGTTGCCAAATGGGTGTTTCAGAAAGGCATCTCATTTTCACTAGGAACTCCTCCCCCCTCCCCTGGCCATTTTTAAAAAATTGCTAAAATGTAAACTCTGATGCTTTGTGAAATCCTGGTTTAGTCAGGAAAACTTCTGGCTTACCTCTGAGTAACTACTAGGTTTTTCTGGAAGATGTAAGTAAATTGGAAAACATTTAGTTGTTTTTGTGTGCAAGAGAATGGATGAGGATATAATAGTATTGAGATTAAATCGAAGTGGCTACTTCTAGAAAAGACTCGCAGACACATCTATATGTGTGGATTTTCAAAATTACAGTTGGCATCTTTGTAATAATTTGATTTAATCTAGGGAGGCTACATTTTTAAAACCAGGTGCTAATGCTAAAGCATTATAGGATCATTACTACATCAACACTCATATCAGCAGTTCAATTGTGTTTTCAAGGACATGACATAAACATATCAGCTCTTGAATCACAAGACAGAAGAGGTGCTCACAGAAATTTGTTTTGAAGAATATGCATGTCCACTGCAGTTTCTAGGTATGAATGCACAAACCCACAGTCCATTCAGTCCACAGCTTGGGAACAATTCTGGGTTTCTTGCTGATACACAAATAGGAGTTCATGAAGCCAGCAATGTTTAATCATCCCTGGCCAAGAGACTCCTGGCAGAGCTGTACTGCCCCATTCTCATATTTCTTACACCTCTTGGTTAGACAGCAGCTACACACTATTTCTGCAGGAGATTCTTGGCACCAGGGAAATCCATGTGGTATAGAAAGGTTGTAGCAACTCTCCACAAGACCAGCAGTTGTTTAAGCAAGCCTGATGGAGATATATTAATGTTTCTTTTGCATTGATTTATGAACACTGATCGAAACTTGGGATCTCAGTCTATGTTATTAAGGTGCTGTCATTAGGGAATTGCTGTCTACAATAGTGGTCTCAAAATGTTTAGGTTGTGTACCCCTATCACTAAAAAAATTTGGAGCACACATCTCCAATATACTTGTATTTTTTATTTATAAATTACATATATGTAATACCATGATATATTATGCACATTTATAAAACATATGCAAACATAGAAATTAAAGAAGGATAAGCTAATTAAGCACATTTTACATTTTATTTATTTATTTACGGTACAAAATGTATTTTCTTGCTGCACCCCAGTGGATTCTCTTGCATACCCCTTGAGTATTTCAAAACCAGTGGTCTAGAAGATGGGCCAAAGCTCAAGGTGAAAAAAAAAAAGATGAAAATCAAGGAAAAAATATTTACTCTTTGGCCTTAACTTACTCTGTGCAGGAGGTTAAAAACTTTCAAAGTCTGGTCCAAGACTATGGAATTAATTCCCTCAGGAGCTAAGACTATTGCAGACATCATGATCCACATGTAAACAGGGTGCTTTAACCTGCCTTTATGACATAAATACATTGCAACATATACATTAAGGAAAAGCATCCAAATTATCAAAGCAAATCATCCTACAAAGGTCTCGCCTGGGGCAGAGGAAGGGAGAACAAAGGACATGTTGCTTAATGCAGTACTGGAAAGCAATTGGGTGTTGCTGCAATGGAGTGAGAACGTGAATAGACTAGCATGTGATAGAAAACTGAATTTGTTACTGTTTCTGCTCAATTAAAAAGCTGCACCACTGTGAATTAAATGTTCATTTCAGGTCAACAGGCATTATATATTCATTTTTTAATTGGGTACTACTTGTTTCAGATTCTTCTATTGTTTTCTTCCTTCCGCAGTGGCATCCTGACTGTGGAACAATGAGTAAATTACTATAAATCATTGGCTCTAGCTGAGTCTGGCTGTAAAATAATCTAATGTCTTGAATTCACTTCAAGAGGCTTTCTTGGGTAATGTTTCAGTAAAGCTGGATTGCTTTGTTGGCACAACTCTAAATAGAGATCAACCTTTAAATTGCTTGCTTCCAAAATTAGTTCAAAGAAGTATTCTGAGTGATAAATAAAGTTAATACACAGGGCAGTGAATCCCAACCTTCCTGGAGGTACAGTACTATTTTACCTGAAGGGTGGAGTTTATTTCCTCTTTGGTGCCTAGCTAACTCCCCGTGTCATTGCATGAGTTGGGACTAATATGGAGTCAAGAATTTCTGTGCCCCTGTGTGTCCTTTGCACAAGGGAAAATGCTACAGAAGACAGAGTGCATGCTCCTACCTCATTTATAGCAAGTCATTCACCTAGGATCTGTTTTCCAGATGCATGGGGGAATGGGAAGAAACCAACTTTATACTTCCATTCAACGCTTTCCTGATTATGACAAGAAAGCAGTCTGTGTTTTTGAAGTGATTAGGGCTGGCTATAAACTTCTGTTCTACGCTGGAAAATGTACTTTCTGGAAAAAAGTTGAAATTTTATGGGCAATTTTTTATTTTGTTACAATATCTCCATTTGGCTGGTGTTCCTCTCACTGCAGCACAGGGTTGTCCCTCTGACTGCCCTCGCTGGTACGTTATGGAAGATGTAGTTTGACCAACTCACTGTGACTGTGAGAAAGAATGGGGCATCTTGACTTGGAACAACAAACTTTCTCTAACTGTGGAGGTACACCACAATTGAAAAGGAAAGTTTAATGCTGAGATGACTGGAAGCAAAGATTTTTTCAATCTGATTTTTTACCCCGATATTTCCTAATCAAAAGCTTTATAATTTGTATCCTGTGCTTCTCTAGGATGTAAACCTTTAAACAGTCAAATACAGCTATTGATATATTTGAGTATAGAAGAGTAACAACTGATGAAAAATACAAGCAACTTGTTTGACTAGTATAACAATAAATAAAACTGTAGCAGAATTTACTTCTGTTAATAGATTCAGAGAATCATAGAATGGTTTGATTGGAAAGGATCTTAAAGATTGTCCATTTCTAACCCCCTTGCCATGGGCCGGGACACCTCCCATTAGACCAGGTTGCTCAAAGCACCATCCAACCTGGCCTTGAACACTTCCAGGCACGGGGCACCCACGGCTTCTCTGGGCAACCAGTTCAAGCGTCTCACGTCCCTCATAAAAATTTGCTTCCTTGCATCCAATCTAAACCTACTCTCCTTCAGTTTAAAAATGTTGCCACTTGTCCTGTCACTTATAGACCCTGCTAAAAAGTCTCACACCACCTTTTTTTGTAAGCCTCTTTAAGTATTGAAAGGCCACGTTAAGGTCTCCCTGGAGCCTTCTCCAGGCTGAACAGCCCCAGCTCTCTATGTCTATCTTCACAAGAGAGGTCCTCCAGCCCTCTTGTCATCTTTGTGGCCTCCTCTGCACCCACTTTAACAAGTTTGTGTCTTGCCTATTGCTAAAGTCTTATCCTTGGTGATGACTGTGCTGGCTTCATGTAGGAAATGATGAAATGTCAGCTTTCTTTGGGATCTAAAACAGGATGAAAAGGGATAATGACACTTCATAATTTCTTGAAGGAAGGGAGTCTGAATTTAGCTTGATGTAAACCAAGGTCTTCCTTGAAAAATTTTGCATAAACCTATCACTTAACTTTTCTCAGGTATTAAATGCTTCTTCTGAGGCTGATCTGAGTGAGAAGTAGGGCACTTTAGTAACATTTCCATAACATTGTATGTAATAGCTCAGGAAGTATACTAGCAACTTGCCTCTTGTCCAATCTCTCATAAATAATGCATGTTTTGTATCGAAGCCAATATTTTAAATCTACAACAGACATAAAAGCCATGAACAAATGTTCATGTGGGAAAACAAAAATGCAAGATTAACTCTGTTAGTATGAACTATTTGAATCTTGAATATATTAAACCTTATTTCTGAACAACTGTTAACTTTGAAAGTAAAAGGTTAAAGTAAAAAATAAGCTGTAGGAAGATGGCAAGTAGACTAAAAGATTTGTGACTAGGAAAAGTATGACGTTCTAGTATTTCTAGAAGCATGCCTGAAGAAATCAGTCAATATTTTTGAGAGTTACCATATTGCTCAAAGGGCTGTTACAGAAACATGGCTTCTTTTTTTTTTTTCTTTCTGAAGTTCTTGGCCAAAACATCACCACTAGCCTTATTTGATTATATTTCTCAATTAACAAATGTGCTTGATGAATTTTTCTACTCTTTCAAGTGAATTAATTCATATTGGTGCAATGTTTTCAAGACAGAAGTACCTACAGTGAACTATAGTAACCCATGACTGCTCCTGGAAATCTAACCAAAATTCTATTTGGCATAACTAATCTGTATGCCGTGTCATTTAATCTGTTAATGACTCAATAATAGTAGGATTTTACACAGTGGAAATTTTGCCTCAGACTTCTGAGGAAGAGTCACTGCTCAATGTTCCTGCAAATCTAGTTTCATTTTGCCCTAACTCTCATCTTAAAAAAAAATAAAATCATATTGTCAAGGTATACAGGAAATTAAGAACATGCAACATTTCATACTCTTGTTCCCTCATCTACCAACAAAGGTGGTTTCACACTTATTTACCAGGAGGCTTTTGGCCAATATGTGCAACTCAATAAATGCAGATGCAGATTGAGCCCTTTGAGCTGTAACTGAATGCAGCTGCTGTTGGAGATGGAAGCACAGTCACAAGAACATTCTAGTGTTGCATGTCCTGGAGTGCATCTTAAACCAGGTAGTGCTTATGGGGAGAAGAGGACTTTTTAGCTACTCCCTGCTCCCCTTCCCTTCTACATACACATTTACACATATCCCTGGACATTGTTGTTGATGATGATGATAAATAGTTATTATTTTGGCCCTACTGTCATGTTCAGGAAAAATTGCAAATTTGAGTGTCCTGTTCATACATTCAATGACATGAAGTATAGGTAGATGTTCTGAAAACAAGAAAAGATATAAACAGGCAATGTCTCAGCTGCAGTTTGATCCCTGTGTGTGTTCTTACTCTGCAGTGAATGTGAAGCACCTTCATCGCTTAGCATGTGGACTCACAAAGTTATCATTCAACGTCCCAGTCTGTATCATAGAACAATGCTCACAAGATGGTGTTTACATAGTTTACAGCAAGTTTTCAGCTCTATGTCTTTAACAAGTGACTAATGTTCCACTGTAATACCCCAGCTGACTTGCCAACAGTGGGCTGGTTAGCCACTGACCTGTGCTGTTTATGTTAGCAAGCTTCCAGGCAGCAGCAGCAACTGCTCCTGAGCTGGGAAGGTGTTCCTAGCAACCTTCTCCAGTGTTGTATGATTGGGTTACAGGGTTCACCTGCAGGTTCTGGAGGTGCTGTTAACACTGTCAAAGTTTCTGGACAGTGGAGCTGCACTTCTCTGAGGTTATGACCCTATACCAGAGCTGGGAATTAGCATGGACAAAAATCTCACAACCTTCATCTGATGTCTTCAGTCCGTCACATCACCAGCAAACCCATGTGACTGAATCATCAAAACTTGCCTTCAGAGATCAGGTATTATTGCTGACATGACCTCTTCATGTCCTGGATGTCTGATTTAAGTACTCATGAGTTACCAGGGTAGCTACGTGCAGGAACAGATCAGCCTCCTATTCTGGATCTGTGTGAGGCAGCAGGGAGAAGAGAGGTGTGATGAACCTGCAGAGTGTGTCAGCAAACACTGGTGGACTAGGAACCTTCTGCCCTGGGATCAGCAAGGGTAGATAAACTGTCTCACAAAACTTACTGTGCACTAGCTGCTGGGCAATTCAGTTAGGGTAGATGCTTGATACTCTGTCAGGGTAAACTCTGCAAAGAGGAGGTTCCCTTGGTCCGTGACTATGGAAAGGAGGTATTTTGCATGGGAAGAAGGCAGGACCTCAGCTGGAAAGAAAATATCTTCCCTTCCCTTCCTATTTTTCACTGTGGGCTCTTGCAAAATGTCTTCAGCAAAGCTGGCAAATTACATTTTATCTGTGGCATTCAGCTTCTGGTCTCCACTGGGAGTGTCTGGCCTGTGGAGTCACAAAAAAAATGCCCTTCTTTCAACACGAGTTTTGGCCATTGAATTAGGTCACATTTGGTTCAACACTTTTTAGGTAATACCACAGACTAGAAAAACTTCTGTATGAAATTCTCCCTCAACCCCCTTGTGCTAGCATTTCCTTCAAATAACGTGGTGACCTGGGGCAGGGAGTTTCACCTAAGCTGACTGTAGACTTGGTGTGTCTTACCCCTGTAATTCTCTGTCTTTGGTCTTCTTGTTTCACATTCTGGCATCTGTGACACTCCTTAGCATTGACTAGTTTCTGCTTTTTATCTTGCTCACACCTTTGACTGTTGAATGGAGCTGGAGAAAGTCCAGACTTACTCCTGAGTGCCTAATTCTTCAAACCCAATCCATCTTTGCAGGTTTGGTTTTGGCTTTTATTTTTGGCTAATGAAGATAGTGATACCAGCATTGCTCATGATGATGCTTGTTATCTTCACAAAATTGTTTCTATCTTTCTTTTCCAAGCACTTTCTTTTGTTTTCAGTCTTCTGTTGTGCACATGCATTTTGCTGCATTTTTAACTGTTATTCATCCTTAACTGACTGATTTCTTGTTCTGTTTATTGCCTATGTCACAGAATTTGTCCTTCTTATTTTACTGGGTTATTCTTGTCCCATATCCAGCAAAATTCCTCTTATAAAGACTTCAACAGGCAGAGTCAGCATAATAGTCTCGGTAACAGTCCGTCCCCTGCAAGGGATCCTGGGACAAAGACCTTTGTCAGGAAGCGATTCTTGTGTCCCAGCTACTCCAACAGTTGAGTGACTCCCCAGACACCTTCTCAGTTTTGTGGCCATCTCAGTTCAAATGCAAAGAAGCATCTGGCATATGTCCTGTGACAGTTTTTTTTCTTCCATGGATGAGGTCTTTTACACCTTTCCTTTTTTCAGAATCTTGTACTTGAAAAAATTAAACTTTATTTTTGTATGTGCATCTGAATCTTTTCTGCTTTGTCTTTATCTTCCTGACCCAGGGGATGATGAGCTCTTTCATTCCCCAAGAATCTGTCATAAACTGAACAACCGTTGCATAATCTTCCTTCCTGCCTTTTCAGGTTGGAGGCTTCACAGTTTTCAATGTTTCTTCCGTGCCATTTCCTCTCAGAAATCCCCTTGAGCAAGACTCTCTTTAAAAATATTTTACTGAAGATGTGATTGCATCTTCTTTAGAGCACTTCCTTAAATAAATTTCTCATTTATTCATATCCTTCTCAATCTTTCAGCTGTTACCCTCTGTCATGGCCTGCTTATGTCCACCTTTCCCTTAGCTGCATAGTGTTTTTTCTCATAGATCACATCTTATGTTTCTGACTAGTCCTTCTCAATGACCTGCACCGGTGAATCTTTCTCTGTGTGGTTATCTTCCCTCTCTTGAATTCCCTTCACAGACATTCCTCTAGTATAACTCATTCCAGATTTTCCTCAGGCTATTTTATAAGCTGTTGGCACTTGAGTCTTCTTTCTTTTCTGTCATTCATATAAGCTCTTCCACATCTTTTTAGTTATTTTTCACAAAACATCTGGCTTTCCTAAGATCTGCATGCCATAACATCCTTAGACAGTTAGCTGTTGTAGCACCACTATCCACAAGACATTTACACACTGAATATCCTGCACTTGAAGTAAAATGTTGGCATGATTTGCAAAGGCTTTAATTTTTAAACTTGTAAGAATCAAGCTGTGGTCCATTGTCTACCACTGCCATTATCAGTATGCTATTTCTGGCAAATACCTTGACGATGACGTCAATTATGTGCTCATCAGCTGTGTCATGTTTCTGAATAGAAGAAGTTAGAACTTAGAGAGAGCAAGTAAATTTTTTCCACATGCAATCACAGAACAAACTCTGCAAATTGTGCAGTCAAAACGGGGTCAGCTAGAGAGGTTGCCCAGGGCCCCGTGACTGGCCTCCAGCTGGGGTTTGTGCCTCCTGTCACAGCCCTCTGAGCCCAGGTTGTGACCAAGGGACAAATCTGCATCCATCAGTACAAACTTTTATTAGAACATTAGTGTATACAACACTGGGTCCTGGACTTCGCTCTAACTTTTTCAAGTCACATTTAGTAGCAAAATTTTATCCATTTGATGTTACCTGCTTCTTGTAAATTTGTGGGGTGTTTTTCCCCATAGTTTCTATACTTGTATTTAGTGTTGTCTTTTCTTGTCCTCATGAGCCTGTTTGGCTATGGTGAGTACTCTGCTAATGACACCAAGGGATCAAGGTCATTTTCCTGGTACTGAGAGAGTCCTGACTAGCATATGGGACATCCACATACACCGATGGATAAACTATAGGGCTAACAGGACAGCCATGCCCCACTGGAACAGTACATGGGATCAAACAGAACTCTGTAAGACACTTTGAGGGCAGTAAATGACTTATTTAGGCAACTGAATTGAGTCCCTATTACTAAACCGATGTTTTTCAACCCTTCCCACTAGCTGAAATGACCACAAACATTTTTTTTCCACAAAATAACTGTTTTCCCCCCACTCTAAGTGATATTACTAGTCTATATTCAGCACACCTAGATTTTCTTTGCAACGTCCGGACTGTAACTGCAGATACCACATCAACCTATCTGAAGTTCTTGCAGAAAGTAATTTTAGTCTTGTAAATATAGCAGCTGTGGGGAGCTGGGTGCTCCTGATCTGAACCTGTTTCCAGGCTGCAGGCAAGTCTTTATCATGCTTCTGGAGAAACAGTCTTCTTGCCTTTTGAATCCTCTCCCTAAGCTTTCATTTTTGCTCTAGCTGTGTATGCTGTGTATAAATCTGTGGTTTGCTAATTTAAACTGCTGTTTGTTTTTCTCCTTTGTCCTCCAGAGTTTGCTCTGGGTCTTCTGCCAGGCTGCAGAACACACATGCCTACTTTGTGGGAAAAAAATATTAGAATCCAAGTTTGTCGGGAGCTTTTTCTTTGCATTGATTCTCTCCTTCCTATTGCTACAGATGACATAAAGGGCACTGGGCCAAGAAGTAGCTAATGTGTTACAAATGACCTTAAAGAGTTTCTCTCTTGTATATTTATATGTGTATAAATAAGTATTACAGAAATACTATATATATAATATATGTTTTCATCCCACATTTGGCATTTGTAGGTCTGCAGTATATTTGAGGGTATGTCACGTCAAGATCTTCTCTCCTTACATCTGTACTGCAGGTCTATCCTTTCTCCTCACTGTCTGCCATCTGAAAGGAGAGGAACCCCTACAGACTGTCCTGCTCACCTCTCTCACATACTGGGGATTGATCATACTGGGAAGATCATAGAATTATGGAATCACTTGGGTTGGAAGGGACCTTAAAGATCATCTAGTTCCAAATCCGCTGCCATGGATAGGGGCAACTTTCAGTAGACCAGGTTGCTCAGATCTCCATCCAGCTGGCCTTGAACGCTTCCAGGCATGAGGCATCCACAACTTCTTTGGCCAACCTATTCCGGTGCCTCAGCACCCTCACAGTAAAGAATTTCTTCCTAATATCTAATCTGAACCTACTCTTTTTCAGTTTGAATCTGTTCAAACTGTTCAAACTTGTCCTGTCACTGCATGCTCTTGTAAGTTGTTGATGGCCAAATCTCAGCCTGACTGAGCACAGGCAACAAAAGCCCCCATTAGCCTGGTAAAGCAAAAGCAAAACAGGAAAGTGTGGTGAGCTGTGGTGGCCTCTGGTCCCCCAGTTCTCTGTATGGCAGGTATCAGTTCCAGAGCAGAGCCTGCCTGGGAATGGCAGAAAAGATCATATGGGAAGTTACAGCAGCATTTTGCTGTGAAACATCTTTGCTGAGGAAATACAGCGTTGATGGGCTAACAGGAATGGCTTCAACAGGAATCAGTTAACATAAGCCTGAAGCTAAAGCTGGGCTCTCAACATAAATCAGCTGATATAGAAGCTTTTAACATATTTGTGTCAGAAGGACTCCTGTAGCCAAAAAGGGGAAAAAAAATGTTTGCCTGACCAGCTTCCCCTTCTGTAAATAGAAGAGGTCACTACTTGTATAATTAGAACTGAATGCAGGATATATGTTGAGATACACAAAGCAATATGTCTAAGGGGAATAATACATATTTAGTCTAAATCTCTGCTCAGAGAGAGGTTTAGGTCACAGGCTTCACAAGGTTTTCTGGTCTGGTGTGAATGGCAGCAGATGGATAGGACAGAGGGATTTCTTTACCACCAGTAGACACACATTCTTGTGTACAAAACAGGTGTTGCCCAGCATTTCTGTAAATAAAGGAAGAATTTAATGATCTATCTCACTGGAAAAAGCCGTACATAAAGCCTTTAAGCCTGATTTTCCCTTCAAGCCCCTGTAATGGCAGAAGGAGGGTGAGAGTTAGCCTCCCCAGTCCCAGCCCTGTGCAACGGCCTCAGATGTGACAGTGTTTTGAACAGAAATTATGCCTAATTCATTTCTCTCAGCAGCAGAAGCCTTTTTGCTGCTCTGAGCTGTTTTAGTGAGTTATAGTTTGAGGGCCTGCATATCCACCCTCCTGCTGTGCTGCCTTTCTCTTGCCATGAAATACATGCTGAGCTGCTGAGAGTGAAATGCTGGTCTTCTGCATTCTTGCAGTTTTTTAAGTGGAAAGATGTGAGCTGTCCTGGATGAGATTTTGAGGTAATCTTCCACTACAGCTCCCTCCAGCAAATTGTACAGCTTTATTACCAGGTAGCTGACAAAGTATGAGTGGTTGTTTTTAAAGGGCTGCAAAAATGGTCTATGTGTTGTAAAGGCAATACAGTACCAGGAATTTGAGACCCTTTTCTTATGAAGACTCTTGGCCAACATTCATCATAGGGAAAAATGTCAATGGCAGCAGTCAAGGCTGAGCAGAGCCATCCCAGGGGGTTCCTCATGGAAGCTAGCTTGCCAGGCTGGGGCTGCCCTGGCCAGCACAGTGGCTGAAGGAGTGTGTGGGGAGAGGGACCCATCCTAAGCAGTGGGTTTGGTGAAAACGACTCGCAAGGCTATATATTACTGCTTTGCTCATAAGATGACAGTGAAGCCTGGAACATTTCAATTTCTCTTTATGTATACAGGGCATGGGCGTGAGCCACAGACAAAATGCTCTTTATAAGGCAACGATTCTGGGGCAGCCGGGGCAGCACTGGCAGGGATGATCCGTGCTCTGCCACAGTGCAGATGTGGGTGGGTGGAGGAAACTCGCAGTCCCCTGCAGTCATTTCCCCCCCTTCTAGGTAAAATGAGGGACTGGGTGAGGTGACTATAATGGGAGCTTGTGCATAGGCACTGGAGCGAAGTGGAGCAGTTTGATGTGAGGGAGAGCTTGGGGTCCCGTGGATCAGTGTCCTGACAGCCACTCTGCAGAAGGAGCCAAGGCTGGATTGTGTGTGACAGAGCAAGAGAGAAAAGTAGATTGCAACCTGAATTTTTGGCAGCAGCAGAGGCTGAATGAAATCCTATCAGCATTGCTACTGCAGTGGCCTCTCAACTGCAGAGAAGACAGGATCTCTACCACATTTGGAGTTAAATTCTTCCTATATGACTGGCCTGCTGTATTCTGCTCTCAGCCTGTGCTGTGGCCACTTTGTATAGAGGGCCATACAGGGCACTGTTGAAGCCATTTTTCTCACTGACAGATCTGGATTGGTCCCAGTAACTAGAGTCTACTGTCTTTTCTCAAGTCTATTTGGTTCCAGTCAAAGTTTGCTGTCCCTGTTGTGGTGGCATGGTTTTTCTGCATGCATCTGTGCTCTGGAGCTGCCCCTCCTCTTGCATGTCCTTTCTAAGGTGAAGAGAGTCCGGACCTACAGACTACCTGTTTTTCCCCCAGAAAATAATGCATACTTTGAAAGAAACAATGTAATATAGCTTCAGCTAGATTTGCAGTTTTGTGTCTTCCTCATGTTGAGAGGCTGAATACATCATAACAGATTTCTGCCAGGCATATTTTGGATGGTAAAGGCAGCATATAAAACATAGAAGGAGTCTGGAAGGCACAACAGGACTGCTTGACTTCAGACAGCATGGTTATGTGTCCTGTGTACAGCCAAGGACTCTATGTTTGAAATAGTCGCCATCATTCAGTAATAGTTGAGTAGAATAGATATGGTAGAGATTAAGTGGGTATTCAGTGTGTGTTCTTCATCAGTGGTAAAGGTTGTGAAAGGTTCTTCATAGAATCATAGAATATCCTGAGTTGGAAGGGACCCACAAGGATCATCAAGTCCAACTTCTGAGTCCACACAGAACCAGTCCAAGAATCACACCATGTGCCTGAGAGTATTGTCCAAATGCTTCTTGAACTCTTGCAGGCTTGGTGCTGTGACCACTTCCCTGGGGAATCTGTTCCAGCACCCAACCACCCTCTGGATGAAGAACCTTTTAATATCCAAACTAAACCTCCCCTGACACAACTTCAGGCCATTCCCTCAGGTCCTGTCACTGGTCACCACAGAGAAGAGATCAGTGTCTGCTCCTCCTCTTCCCCTCAAAAGGAAGTTGTAGACTGTGATGAGGTGTCACCTCAATCTCCTCTGCTCCAGGCTGAACAAGCCAAGTTCCCTCAGCCATTCCTCATACCACTTCCCCTCTAGGTCTTTCATCATGTTCATGACCCTCTTTTGGACAGTCTCCAATAGCTGTATATCCTTATTATATTGTGGTGCCCAAAACTGCACACAGGACTCAAGGTGAGGCCACATCAGTGCGGAGCGGAGCGGGACAATCACCTCCATCGAGATGCACCCCAGAACATGGGTGGTCCTTGTTCTAGAACTTATTTGTAAACGCATTAGTATAATTTTCACCATCATTTTCTGGACTTGTCTACTCTATGTAACATTTATTATTCACATTTTTCACTGTAGATTACATGTTCTTTAATGAGATTGAAGTGTCTGTGCATGGAAGTAAAACACCCAGGTTGATTTCTACTGCTCCCAAGGTGAGAAAATTAAACTCTCAACTTGGGAAACAGGTTAGATTTAGCAATGTTAGATGTGTATGGGTTCCTGGAGGAGTGAAAAGTGTGAAACAGGTGTCTTTTATCACAAGAGATTGTAAAGATGCTGGAAGTGGCTAGAGGAATTTCAGCTCCTATGAGAGTGGCTCTGGGGTGTTTAATTTCTGGGAGGGTTTGATTCTGCATTTACTCAGCCTGCCTTTATTACTAACTTCAGGAAACTTAATCCTGATCTGCTCCCACACAAGTGACAGCAGTAGCAAAAATTTTTGCAACTCCTGAGACTAACAAGGTGCTCCTGAACAGATTAATGGATGTGAGTTAATATTGAGGAGCTAAGAGTTGTTTGTATATGTACATAAAGAAATGCTTCCCATTTGTTATTACATGGAAAAGTAATTATCCCTGTTTTTCATGTTAAAAAAGGGAAACAAAGAAATTCAGTTACCTGCCAAAGGTAAAGGCAACAATTTTTGGAAGAACTTGAAGTAAGAGCTTATTTCTCATGACTTCTGAGTCCTCTGCAGGTAGAGGCACCTTACTGTATGTCAAGACGTGGATCTGCTGTGGTTAAAACTGTGGATAACCACCCACTAACTACCCTAATGCAGGTGTGATGTGAACTCACAATTGTATTTCTTTGAATTACCCAGGACAATCCCCAAATCTTCATCACAAAGCCTAGCCATGATGACCCAGGACAATAATGTCATCTGGGCAAAGATAGATTATATCTGATCGAAAAAAAAAAAAAAGTCTTTAGGGACAAAACTGCTTCTTCAAATTTCTTTTGAACATCCTTGAACTGGCAGAAGGATTTTGCACCACTTCAACACCTTTTGTCAGACAGCTGTGAGGCATTTGAGCTGGCTCAGGAGCTCACCCAGTGGAATTAGCACCCCATTGACTCACTGTTGGGTGTGACAACCCTGGAAGCAAAGGAACAATCCAATGCCAAGCCTATCTGGTGGTGTTTCCCATCTGTTTCTCTACCAGCATGCAACATGCAACTCGCCACCATTTCAAGGGAAGAAAATTTCTGTGATCACCTCTATGTCTGTGTGTCCCTGCCATTAACTTCTTTCAGCCTAATGTCTGCTTTACCACACCTAGTACAAGGATATGTGTCTTGATATAAAATTATGTTCCTGCATAATCCAGTATAAATAACTTACCAGGGAGAGGAGAGAACTGAGTCTGAGTGGGCACAAGATCCTTCCTAGTGACTTTTGATCCTGACATCCAGGTTGCACAGCTCAGCTTGGTAGAGAGCACAAGGCTGGCAACCATGAACTGTGATAAGGTGTTATCTACACAAGACAGCCAATCAAGAAACAAAAATCCTCAAGATGAAAGGCTCATTAATTACACTACAAGTGGAACCTGTTGGGGAAGAAGTGAGATAATGAACGCAAGGAACAGTGGGTTGTAAGGTCCATGTGGGGTTTTTTACAATATTTTGTTTTTTTATAATATTATAATGATTTTTTTTTCAAGCTGTTCCACAGATCTTAAGTTTTAGCTTGTAATATCCCCACAGATTTTGAGATAGGAAGGTGCTTAAAGTGTCCAACTGTATGTACTTAATTGTAAGTCAAATTAGCTAGCCTATTTACTCAGGAAAATAAGTGTGCAGGAACGTTTACTGATGAAAATCACGTGTTGTCAACTGAGTATGTGTTTATTCTCCAAGCATAAAGCATTGAAATTTTTTATGTAGAACAAAGACACTCAGACTGTATTTTAGGGGGAAAAAAATGAAGGTTGAGAGAAATATTTTGGGTTACTTCCTTCACTCAGCACACATGCTCCTATTTTAGGGTTTCTCTGGGAATAAAATGACACTGGAGACACCAATCCTCGTCTCACTCTTCACCTCCTAAGCAGAGAGAAGTGGACAGACTAACACTGAGTGAATATGGCCTGTGGCCTAATTACAGAGTATGACAGCAGCAGCACATATAGCAGAAGTTTCCTGATGTTTGCACAAAGGAGAAAGAGTATCAGGTCAGACTTTACAATGACACTCCTTCAGTTTTGAACCAGGGCTCTGAGAGCGTGGCTTTCCTTCTTGGTAGTTACCGTTAGCCTTGAATCTCGGTTTAACATGCAGTATGCAACGTTCAGAGCTCAAAATGCTGCCGAAATGTCTGTCAATGGGGAGAGGTACTATGGATGGGAAGGAAGGAAGGAAGAGAGGAAGGAAGGAAGAGAGAGGAACAAGAGAGATAGAAGAAGGCTGGGAGGAAGACTGGTTCACTGTTATTAGATTACAAAGACAAATGCTTAGACAAGGAAATTATTTTACTGCTTATGCCACTGTAATTATTTCCCCTCTATGCATCCTTGGATGGTGCTGATTTTAATGTCAAAACCACAATCAAAGCGGGTAACTCATGTTCTCACTGAAAGGACAGCATAAAATTAATTTAAAAGAGAACAAAACTGCAATTGCACAGATCCAGTATTTCCTATCTAAGTGCCTGAATTTGCCATCCAAACAACATTAGTTTTAAATAGCTGGAGTTTACTGAGTCAATGCAGCTTATAAAGATCTTGAGATCAGAAGAAGGCAGAGAAGCCTCTCAACTACAGTGCCAGCAAGCTTCACAGCCAAAGCAGTGACAGCTGGAGGTGGGGATTGGAGGCTGCTGTCAGGTTTTAAAAGAATGATGCATTTGGAGAACAGGACATCATGTCAGTGGCAGAAAAGAAACAATCTTTTATCCAATAGTAGGTAGTCTGATGCAGAAAGTAGCTGCATCAGCTGCACCTGAACATCAGTTCTGCTTTCCCATAAGCAAAGCAACCCACCTTCCAGGCTATTGTGAGGATCCCTCTGATCAGCTTTCTAACCTGGTCCCACTGATTTCAATTGCTGTATGGCTTCCAAAGGTCAGCCATGGGCATGTTCTCCCAGAGGGATCCTGCCCAGGTTGTTAAAGCTCTTTTCTGACATGAAGTTCAGTCTGTGAACTACACAGGTACTTAACAGCCTTTAATTCCTAAACTTTGAAGGACAGTAAGTGTATCAAGTTTCAGCTGTGGTCTTTCTGGCACAGGTGGCCATGATGCCAAATGGATGAAGGGGCATTTTTTTCTCAAGTTCCATCCATTGCTTGTAAAGGAGGTAAAGAACACACCCATGCAGACTGAACTGCTGCTGGGGCACATATAGTCCCTGTGGTATGTTGTCAGAGGAGAGGGGGAAGTGTTTGAACTTGATTACTCTCCAATGATTGCATAGAGCGTCTGAGCAATATGTCACATGGATTGGATTGCTTCCCAGGGCCAAGTGCTTAAAATTATGATGAAGTGGCACCTATATTCCACCTCTTGTTTTTTTCCTTCCCACAGAACCTTTCTTACAGGGCTTGCCAAAAGGAGAAGGCAGTCTCCTTTTCTGCACTTAAAAGACGTGTGGGCTTCAGTGCGAGCAGCAGAAGAAACTTAGTTAAAACAGGATATTCTTATTCACCATTCCGTTCCTGAGATTTGATCCTTCAGTGCGTTTGCAAGGATAGTACTTCTGTTCCATGAAGCATTCATGCAACCAAGTAATTCTAAGGAGAAAAGGTGGGCCTTGAGCTCGAATGCATGCTGGAGTTAGGGCCAGCATTCAGGAAACCACCACAGTCATAGAGAGAAAGCAAACAAATTGCAGAAATAGATGGGGTTTGTGGTGAGACAGGGTGTCTTATGAATGCAAAGAAATACCTGATGGGGATATATATTCACATCATAACCTTATGACATATTATGTTATATTATGACATAAGACATAATAAAAAGACATAAGAACAAATAACAAAATCAGAGTCAGACTCTCATGAGAGGTAGCCAGTGAAAGGACAAGAGGAAATAGGCAGAATTAAAATACAACAAATTCTGAAAGAACTTTCCTTACTGTGACAGAGATCAAACCGTGGCACAGGTTGCCTTGGAGATATTCAAACCCCAAAGAAACATCCTAGACAACCAGTTCTAGGTGACTGCTTTGAGCAGGGGGTCGGAATGGAAGATCTCTCTGATTCTGTGGCTCTGTGAGATCCACTTCCCAAGCAGATGAAATGTGGTAGCCTCGACAGCACTGTATCCAGTAACAGCTAAATCATCACACTGAGATTCTAGAAGCCACAGGTTGAATGCTGAAAGGCATCAGTGCACACTGGAAATCCTGAATTAGCGATATGATATAATGCTTAAATGAAATAACTTATGAAGAATCATGGTAAACAAGAGGTCAAGGATCTCTTCTGTCTCTATACTGTGGGATTTCATCACTAACAAGTAACACAGAAAAATAATAGGTCTGTGTACTGATCAAAACATCATACAGCAGAAGTGGAAATCTGTGCTTTGGGCACTGTCGCGGACTTCAGTATTTGTACACACAGCTCTGATTCCTGCTTAGCCTTTCATGAAAACAGCAGAAACTATTTTTTTAAAAAGATGCTGCTATGGAATATTGGCCTTAAAAGGTTATGTGTGTATTTTCCCTGTGACTTCTTGCGTGCATCTCAATGGAAATTCTGCGGTGTTTCAGTACCTGTAGTTCATGAGGCAGAAACATCATTAGATAAGGAAACTGGAACCTTTGGTGTGATTTTTAATTATATTCTTCAATGAATGTCATTTTAGTGGAGCATTAATATATACATAAAATCTGTGTATCCTCATTTTTCACGCTGTGTTCTCAGGCTGAAGATCTTCTTTCTACTAATTTTTCAATGAGTTTTAAATTCCTTTCTGTATCTTGTCTCACCTTTGCATCATTCCTTAGATACCAGAGCATCCTATGAAATCTGATCCTGTTGGTTTTAATCTTTGACTGGCCATGTATGTACTGAATGGACAGGCAGGGCAACTACAAAGGCTGGGATCACAATGGGAAGGCAAGTAGAGACAGAGCTTTGCAGGTTTATACTATATTTTTGATCCACTTTTATTTTATGAGAAACACTAAGACATTTTACATTTAAAGCCTTTAACCTTTGCATGATTTAGTTACTTGACTTTAGTTACTTTGTCACTTGGAAGTGACAAAGGGCCTGCCTGCTACTCCTATATAGATAGTTAAACAGAAGCATTAATAGTAATATACTTGTTTATAATAGAAAATCTTTTTTTGACAGCGAATATCTTTATGTTGAACTACACAGTGACTCTGTTGTGAATACATTTACCTCAGTCTTTCCATTACTCTTTGATGTTAATCTAGCATAATTGTCAGATATTAACCATAGTGTTAAGATAGATTACTGAGACAAAGCCCATTAAAATAATCAATGTTTGATTTTAGACAAAAGAAACTTCAGCTGCCAGCATTTGGGAGTGGAAGGCTGAACTCACTGAACACAGTGACACTTAAATTGTATCATTAACATTTATGGACTATTCATGTTTATTTTGTGCTGAAAGGGCCTATTTCCCTTCTGATATCACTGCTAATTTGGAAGAACTCCAGCATCTGTGTGAGCTCAGAGTCACTGGGGGAGGAAGAACCTGTGGTTAAGGCGCTGAACTGGGATTTGGAAAATCAGACATTGATATCCTACTATATCTCAGATTTCCTGTGAAAATTCACTGTGTAAATTTCCTGTGTAAATACAGCCCAATCCAGAAAAGCAATCAGATGCCTAATGTGCAACCCAGGTAGAATTTGGCAGCCTGGATGCAAGTGACAGCAAACCTGCCTCATCCCACAGCATCTACACTTCTGGGACACTTGTGTTTTTACCTGTAAAAAACTGTAAAGTTTCTTAGATGCCCCTTTTGGCTATGCTGGTCATTTTGTTACTCTTTTATGTCCGTCTTTGGGCTCCTGAACTGCACATCCCTGCCCTTCAAAGAGACCAGTGTGATAGGTGATTGTGCCTCATCCAGACTGACCACTCAGAGTCAGCAGCAAGGACAGGTATGCACTCTAGAATGTAACCTGATGTAGGGCTGCTGGTGCCAGTAGTGCTTTCTTTAAATTAAATACCTTTGTCTATAATCCTTAATAATTTTCCCACAGGGTACCAAACTACAAACATGAAGCAGTAAGGCACAAGCTTTTGTTTACATTACATGGTCAGAATAAAAGTCCTGCTTGTTTATAGCCTCCAGCACCAGATATCGTCACCAGCTTTGTTTCATTCATGCAGACATCACTTAGGACACTTTCTAACTGGCCTGATCATTTTTCCTATTATCAGAGATGACTGAAGCAGCTGGTTTTTAGGCAGTAAGTCTGATATTCGATGCATCAGAGGTGCTGTATGCAGTAACCCCATGTTTGTGCATGGGAGGCCTCTGTTCCTCCAGAAATCTTCTCCAGGGACAACTGTTTTTTATAAATCCCTCCAAAACATCACCATGACAGTTCTGATAGTACATCTGAACTGCAAACTGTTGAAACCTTTTTACCACAGATCTGTGTGATAGGACTGCAAGGAATATCCCTGTCAGACAATTTTAGCAGTTACAGAGAGATAAAGCCTGGAGGAGAATGTGCTATTTCAAATGCATGCACATATATTTATTTTCTAATTTGCTAAGGTTTAAGATTATGTAGATATACAGCAGTGGTTTAGCCTGGAGTAAAGGTAGCTATGGAGGGTGTGCAAACATAAAAGGGTGTGTTGCTCTGCCTTCTTGTTTAGAAAAGTTATTAAGGTTTTGAGGTTGTTTTTTTTTTTTAAATATGTGCAGCGGGAAGGTTAAAGACTGGCAAGTTGCTACATAGAGCTCATTTTAAAGGGTCATTTGAGAAACTGGTGCTCTCCCCTGACTGCTCTTGCTGAATGCTTGGCCAGGCAAACAAGACACAGGCGTGGAAGGAGAACCCCATGGCTCTCACCCATCATTGCTTCAAAGCCCTGCCAGTTGAAAGGCCATTGGAGCTGAGGAGCCAAAAGGTTGCTCTGAACTGCTGTGAGTGGGACAGAAAAGAGACACTTTGGAAATGTAACTAATAATCTTCAAGTGTGTTATCAAAATTTGTTTTATTTTTTAACTGCAAAGGCCCATGCACATTTAAACGCTGTAGAGTAACACCCATGGCTTTGCACATGGTCTGAAGTTCTCCTAATTAACAGATGATCCAGGAACAGGCTGGACATTAAATAGTATCATACACAAATGAGTAAACAATTAAATTATCATTCTAAGGACATATAGGTAGTGGACAAGCTTTCAGGTTTCATCAATAATTTCAAATTCTGTGAAAGAAGTAACTCCTGTATCCTGACTTCAGCAGAGTTGGGAGGTTGTGAACTCCACCCACTGGTGACCTACATTTTGGCTGTCTACTCAACCTCCTTGCAACTACTACCTACCACCAGAAGCCACTAGCAAATTACTGAGCCTGCATCCAACACTCCTAACACATACAAAACAGCTCAGTTTAGGAGTGCCTTGCCAAAATAAACACATCCTCGTTCGCTTGGACTGTGTGTCTGAAGGCAGAGGCTGTTAAATATTTCTCTGGAAGATGTTTTTTTCCTGCTAGAAGGTAAAAGGTTCTTATTTCCATGTTGATGTACTTCCAAACTCCATAAATTTAATGCAGAAATCCTTGTTCTGCAATACACATTGAAAAGCTTGACCTTTGGGTCTCTTTTTTCCTTACACAGAGCTAGGTGGAGCCAAGGCATCTTTGAAGGATCAGGACTGTGGAAAACCAAGTTCAGCATGCCTGAATTAAACCAAAACAAAGCCCAGTGCACGCCCTATTTTGGTGCACCCCACTTGCCCCTTGCCTTTGCTGGGCTTCAGTCCCACCCAAGGGCTTTGTCCACACCTGAGGAGACAGCAAGGGTCAGAGGGAAGATGGCCAAAGCTTTTTCCTTGGACCTATTGCTCCAGCTGTCAGCAGGGACAGGCTGCCATCGCTTATCTGGCTGCTAAATTCTGCACAGCGCCACATGTGACATCTTATGCTCATTTTGGAATGAACTAATGTGCAGATTTGCAAATTATTCATATGAACGTTTCTCTGCTTCCAATATATATTTTCAGAACCATGGCAGGAAACTGGCTGCCCAAAGTCTTGAAGTTTGGGGAGTGGAGGTTCCAGTCAGGGATGCTGAATATCCTGAGTAACCAGTGGATGTATGGGAGTGTGTGGGTATGTACAGCATCTGGCATTTCTGTTTTTTCTGTTTCCTGCCTAAGGGCTGGGTGAGGAAAGGCCAGGATTTGCAGATAGTTTCAAGGGTTCTGGCTATAGGTGGAGTGGGCAAGTGGATATCCCGGTGCCTGGTTGTCTCTGGAGAATGGGTGAAGGGACACATACAGTTCTGTGGAGAAGAGGTAAATTTTGCTGGAAGCTGAGAGAGAGGAGCTGTAGCTGGGTCACTCTGGAGGACAGAGATATGGAGTTAACATGTGATTATTTTAGGAGAACAAGAGAACTGAAGGTAATTTTTCAGTCAAAAGAGGATAGTGCTGTTCCTCTGATGAGACGAGTCGCGCTCAAGGCAGGTCTGTCTGTGCTTGGTTCTTATTGAGGTGCCAACATTCCTCTCCCTGACTGCTCAGGAGGCAGCAAGGGAGTGGCTGGAGGCACGTGGCTTCTGCCTGGCTTCAGCTCTACCCAAGACAAGGAAAACCTCAAGATGAGATAATGCAGGTCTGATAGGGAGCTTGCGTATTTTCAAACTTTCCCTCCACAAGATAAACAGAAGAAAGGAAAAAGGAAAGTCTTGAGGAAAAAAAAAGTATAGGGTTGGAGAATACCACTAAGAATCACCATTTTCATTTTTTTGCCATTAAAAATATTGTTTTGCTGCTTTGAAAGAACACCAATTGTTTAATTGACCCCAATAAGGAAATGGATTTTCTATTCTTTTATAAAAACCTGATGTGCTGACATTTTCTATCCTGAATTAGAATTAAAACAGCCACAGTGAGAAAAGTCCATGTATTTTATTCTTCAGAGAACTGGGACTATTTTGAGGGAGGAGTTGAGGGAGGCCATAGTTTCATGTTACATTTTCTTTGTGAGCAATGCAGCCTTGGATGTGTTTTGTTTTGATTTTTTTTTTTGAGCTCTTTTAAGCCAGTTAAAAGATCGGTTCAGTGATCTGGTTTGCTGTGCAGCCCTGCACACAGTCAATGTTGGCACAACTGCGAGGGCAACATGGGAACAGAGCAAAGGTGGGAGCAGACAGGCCTGTCAGCCAGCTTTGTCAGAGAATAAAATATAAAACTATAATATCGTATGTTTTTCACCTGTAAGTGTAATGCAGCCATTTCTAGAATTAACTATGATGGGTAGTTAACAATATTCAATAACTGTACAAAAACAGAGGGTGGGAGGAGAGGAAGAGTCTAATCCTGAAGGAAGAGACCCAGATCTATTTTCTGGGTATATTGTTATTCACTATTTTGGGTTGGGGCTACATTTTTTAGCAAATACTCTCACCAGAGTTCAGCTCAAGAAAATAGACCTGCTTATTCTTTAAGACAACCACTAATCATCTCAGGATGTAAGTAATTAGTAGACTTCAGTATCCCATGAATTTTGAGAATTCAGTTTTGAATTGGCCTTAAATCTGCTATTGTGCTCACAAGAGAGGCTGGTCTGAAACAATGTTCCTTTATCCACGGGGACTTCACTTCTGTCCAAAATGATCCAAGTCAGGTAGCTGAAATAATTTGTGCTGGTTACTGTTGATATAGTGAGAGACTATGGATTAATGTTGCATAGCCACATTTTGAATAGCTAGGAGAACAGGTTTCTTGCATGCAGCAGTTCATTAAAGGACAAGTTTTAAAGGCAACTGAGCATGAATTATGATAAGGCTAAATTCCTGTCGTCTGAGTCACCCATAGATGGAGGAATTCAAAGAGTCCTTGTGCAAACGTACAGTTAACCAGAGACTAGAGGGCTGCCTGACATGCAGTGAAGCAGCTGGCACTTGCCAAGGAGTAAGGACACTCCAGTCACATCTCTCTACTCTGATGTGGCCTCAGGGGCTCTGTCTAAGCTGGACCACCTGGGGGTGCTTCCAGATTCCCACAACGGACCGCACGTCTTGGTTATGTCCCGTTCAGCAAGGCACAAATACACAGGCTAGATGTGAGCTGTGGTGTTCTTCAGCAAGTACTCTGTCTGGATACCTGAGGAACCAAACCCATGAATATAGGGGTTTCAGCCACTATTAATCTGAAGTAACAGCCAGAATAGATAATCCGCACTGTTCCTGCTGACAACAGCATTTCTCAGAGACTCGTGCATTTGTCTTGCATTTCTTCTGCAACTTCAGATTACAGAATCAAGTTCTAGAGCAGCACAGCACCTGGCTTAAGCAGTTATGTGCAAGTGATTTAAACGCCACCCAAGTCCCTGAACTTTCAGTAATCATTTATGAATAGGAAACATCAAGATCAAGGACACAAGGGTATGCAAGTCCATGGTAATCAGCTGGATGTTCTGTGTTTAAAAATGTTTGTAAAGAGATTTAGAGGCACAAACCTACAAAAAATCACCTTAATCATGTTCTTGCCCTCAGAGTTAAAAGAAATTATAAAGCAATGTCTAGATATGTATCTGAGTTCTGATACAAATTTAATTTGTTATATTATTATTTTGTTATTTTGTGTTAATTTTTAAATACAAATTCTTGTAAAAGAAAATAACTGATCAACATTTGCACAGGAGACCATTCCTAAATTAAGAGCTGTGTATTCATCTTGCATGTCTCCCTTTGAAATCTGAGGCCTGATAATAACTGTGAAGAAGTAGATCTATACTGACAATAATATTTGCAAGTGTAACAGCACAACTCTACAATAGAAATCTGATTCTCAGTGTAAAGGCTCAGACCTGAAATGCTATGAGATCTGTTGGTCAATCAAAATATCACCTCTCAGATTTTTAATATTATAAAATTTTTTTCATTAATTGTTGACTTGTAGAAATAATCAATTAATTATTTCATAGGAATTAATTTGTAGAGAAAATATGCATATGTATTTTCTCTATATATGTAGAGAAAATATGTACATTAATTTTTCTTCTGAAGTGTTAATTCTGACACGTCTAGTTTCTGTGGAAGACAACCAAAATGAAATTAGTCTTCGACAAAGAAAAAAAAGAAGAGCAACAAATAGCAATCAAAATCAGAAACATTTCAAGCATTTCAAAGATATTTTATTTTTCTAAAAGAACTGAAAAGAATAGAGGAAGACCTATGCAACTTTCCTACTGCATTTTGGACATGCATTGTAATTTTAAAACTAATCAGAAATTGCAAAGAAGAGGAACTTGAAAATCTAATCTAAGAAAATAAAAATTAATATGAGCTGTATTAACAGGACATTACAGTAACAGTACACAGGACATTATATACACAAGTACTAAACAACTAGCACTTGCAGTTTAGTGAATGTTATAGGGAATTTGTGCATGTACATGTGTGTGAGTATTTGTAAATGTGTGTTTGGACACAAATATATATATATATATATATGTGCGTGCACATGTATTTGCAAAAAAGAGAATATGAACAAATTATGGTGGAAAAAGTTGTTTAAAAGCAGAAACCCTAAGTGCAAATAAGGTAGAAGGAAACTGTTTTGAGAAACAGTAACTTCTGTTCATATTTTGCTTATTAGAGTCAAACCAATCCACCTAGAACTAAAGGAAATCAGTTGCTGGAGGAAAGCTGTTATCTCAAGTAGAAAATGCAAGACAAATATCAGTCTTAGTCATAGAGGTCAACAAAACACATTTGCTGTCCTGTTTGTGCAAAATTTCTCCTTCACGTGATGTCTGAACCTAAAGGTACAAAGGAACTCAGGGCCACATTCAGGGGGCTGGAGGTCTTGAGAATGGCAGGTGTCTGTGTCCTGGCTCCCAATATCCACAGTAGTTCCAGTCAGACTGGATAGATGTGTTGGTGTGGGCAGACCAGCCGCGCACGGCCGACCAGTGGGACCTCCTTCAGACTGGAGTTTTGAGTCCAAGTCCTGTTGACCTCACACTAAGCTGGAGAAGCTTAAAGGCTGAATCTATCTTTTCACCTGGCTATTAAGCTCAGCCTTAGGAAAGGCTGAATGCATCTGCTTCTGGCTTTCCAGCAACTTTCATCTGGAGCTTATAGCATGTCCATAACCAGAGCTGTATCCAACCTAGTTCTTGCTGACCTTCTTCTGTCAGGGGGTTTTTAAACACAGTTGGATGGACATGGCAGCCAGTTTGATGTCTGCAGTTTTAATAAAGCTAGACACTCACACTGGTGCCTGAGCTGCAAGAGAACAGGCTGCGGTGTTTCAGACCTCATGTGGTTTTGAAATAGTTTCTTGTGGCATGTATGATATCACTGCAGAAACCGACTCCCTCAGGCTTCTTCTAAACATCAGTACTGCATGTGATTTCTGTAGGCAATGCCTCCTTCCTGTGGTCCCTGAGCATCTGTGCTACTGCAGTTGCATATTAATCTGAAATTTAAACATAGCTGATGCACAGAGGTACTCCTAAGCAGTTAGGTTGTTCCTTATGCTGCTTTCTGTCTGTATGCATCTGTACTTTAGTATGTGCTGTCTCTTCTGTTTTGATCCTAATGTGTTAACCAGGTGGATGTGGTGTCTGGCATATGGTATGGTTTACCTTTGGCATCTGCTGGCAAAACTCACTTCCTAAGGATGTCTCAGAGGGGGAGTTGCAATGGACATATTGTTCCTCTCGGACACCGTGGCCTCTCCCCGCTAAGAGTAATTTTTCTGTTACATCCTTGGCAGAAGGAAAAGATAAAGCTCAGTGGAGTTGCAGCATTTTCACCTAAGCTTTATTTTTAAAAGCAGCAAAAAAAGGTAAATAGAAGATGGTTAGGAGGGCAGAGGATTTGAGTTTGGTTTTTTTTTATAGTGCTTCGATCATGCTGCGAGTGAGATCAGTGTAAAGTAAGGCATGAAATGCAGCATCTCATGCAATGCATGTGCAGCTTTATTTGCAGCCAACAGATGATAACACTTGTTATGTTGTAAGACCTACTCCACTTTATGACCAGAAAACAGGCCAGAAGCCATGTTAGAAATGGCTGTGCCTTCAAGCAAAGCTCAACCACCACCTCTCTCCTAAGTGCACATGGAGCAACCCTGAGCCGGGTCTGTTCAAAGACAGGGCTGTCCTTGCCCAGAGCCCAACAAGGAGGAAAAGGAAGCTCCCTCACCCCACATACCCATGGGGAGCTGCTGTTGCCTCCCCATCTTCTGTCTCCAAGCCACAGTGCATCATTCCTTCCTTCCTCTGCCTGCACAGCGAGAACAAGTGATGCAGCAGCCACCTCTTTGGTATTGGATGAGCTTTTGCTTGGAGGTGTGAAGGCAGTGGAAAAGGACTGGGGTGTTGTTCCTTAGCTGGTCCACAGCCAGTGTGTGCACAGCAGCAGCCAAATGCTACGTAGTTGGGTTTGTTTTTTTTTTTTTTTAAAAAAAGCAGTTTGTTTCTGTTAAAAGAAATGAAAAAAATTAATGAACACATTCAGTATGGTTGCCCTGGAGGCTACTTCACTGGTTATGCCCCACTTCCGAATACTTTTCCACTTTAAGGAGGTGAGGGATGTAAACCTGTCTGGGAGAAGTCTAGTATGTGTTAAGTTTATGCTTCCTTCAGCATCAGAAAGCTTTGTTTTTATCAGTTCCTTAACATTGTACTTAGGTAAATTGTGTGTTCATAGAACTAGAGACAGCTTTGTTGTTACAGAGTGACCCCGTTAACATGCAAGATCTCTCATTTCTTCATTTCTCAACATTTTCTGCTGCTAAAACCAACAAAATGTAATTACTAGAAATTCTGAGAAGAATTGGTGAGAAAGTCAGAAAGCAGTATAAAAGAATGAGTTGGTTACTGGTCACACCATGAGGGTGAAGAATCTTAATCTGTACCTTTAATCCCTCTGTGCAACAGGAAACATTGAACCACGAAGGCATCTTTTTTCATAACTCACTTTTTATGCTTTATAGTTTATTCAAAGGTGGTCATAAATGGGAATGACCAGGGGAAACTGAACTGACTTAAGATCTTCCCTGCTTGCCCACTTCAACTGCTTTGTCTCTTCACAAAGCAGGACCTGGCATCTCCTGACCTATCAGAAAGGCTTCCGGGCTGAAGTTTTTCTTTTCCAGCCTCAAAATTTGGCTAGTGACATCCAGTCTGGAAGTTTTAAATATTTGATCATTTGGTATTGTCCTGAGTTCCTAGCTCAGCTGATAAACATCATAGACCTGTTTTGGGGATGGATCAGGTTTATTGACTGAAGGAAGCTGTTGGACCCTGGCCACGTTAGCTAGGGAGCTGATAGAAGCACAGCCAAGAAAACAGGTGTTGCAGTGCAGAACTGTGCTCTGTCCTTGGCTCTGTCACAGAAACCTCATGCATGCTGCTAAAATAAGGCTTTTCCAAAGTGACTGCTGGTGGTGTTTCTCTCTTCCAGGCTCCCTGCTTGAGAGCTGACTGCTTCCGTTATGAAAATATTGTGGACATCGCTGATTGCATCTCAGCTGTCAGCTGTGAAATGAGAAATTCACAGCAATTCTCTTTGAGGCAATGTGAAAAATGTATTAATTTGTGGTTGTGGCGTGCTTGGATAATAGGATAACATTTCTTCAGGATAGTCTGGGAAGAAATTAATAATTCTGCCTTCAGATCAGGGTCTCAGTAGTGTGTAGTAGGCAAGGGGACTGAAAACTGGGGATAGACCAAATGTGCATGGGCTGTACCTCACCCTCCTGTTCCTAGCTGGACAACAATTCCAGCAAAACAGTATGTTCTTGAGTGACTAAGGAATAGACTGTAGTATAAATGCACTATCCTCTTAGTTCTGTCTACTATTTGTAAATATTTGGCTTTGCAGCTTCTAATGTTCTTTTAACCGTCTATTTTTTTAATGCCAACTAGTATTAAAACTCTCTAGATACACCAAAACAAAATTAACTTCTCATTTCATTGAGGAAATAGCAATACTATCAATACTGGTATCCTCAGGAAATAAACTCCTGGAAAAAGGTAGAAAAATGTATTCTCTCTTCCTGGTAGGTGTTAATTTATCTCTAAGTCTTCTGCTAATAGATTAAAATTCCTTTTGCTTTGATATTCTAATTGCCTGCTTCCACTCCTAGGAGACTCCAGCAGCCAGTATGGAGCAGCATAGAGGAGGAGGAAGTAAAATGGGGTGGTACAGTTTGCAAGCATTTTATAGCTGTAACTCATTAACGAAGAAGTCAGCCTCCAGCGAGTGGAACAACCTGAATGTTCATTTTGCCCTTGACATTTTTCTTACACTGACACAGGCTAAGGTGATGCCTACTATGAATTTCATTGTAAGCCCATTTGTGATTCTTTTTTTTTTTCCTTTTTATGAAGCAGGATGTCTAGCTATCCAGTAAGTGGCAGCAAATGGCTTAAAGATTCACGAACAATAAATTGTTATCCAGTGAATCTTTGACCAGTGAATGAACAAAAGTCATGAATTTCTGTACATGACTACAGTGGGTGAAAGAGAAAGGACAGCTGTGCACTCTCCATGCTTGCTAACCCTCAAAGAGACCTTGTCTTTAAACTCTGTATCAGTAGAACCACCTCAGTTCACTAGAAGCTTTAGCAAAAATGATGTACCTATTCAGTTTGGAAGAGCTCAGGCTGTATAAGCTGAAAGAAGATCTGTTAGGCTTTTTGGTGATGTTTTATTCATTTGTCTCTTGTGGATGATGAGGAAGCATAAAACTGAAAAAAAAAAAAAGGCAATTGCTATGCTAATAACCACTTTATTCGTGTTTTTTCAAATCTTAGGAAGGTAAGTAAATAAAATAAACAGACATAAAGAAATGCATCTCAATATCATAGAATCATAGAGCATGCTGAGATGCAAGAGAACTATCAGGGTCATCAAGACCAGCTCCTGGCCCTACTGAGGACACCCCCAAGAATCACCATGTGCCTGAGGTCCAAGCGCTTCCTCTGGCAGGCTTGGTGCTCTGACCACTTCACCATCTTCGTTGCCCTCCTTTGGACAGTCTCCAACAGCTTAATATCTTTCTTTTATTGTGGTGCCCCAAACTACACACAATATTCAAGGTGGGAGCAGAGTGGGACAATCCCCTTCTACCTGCTGGTGATTTTTTGCCTGATGCCCCTCAGGACACGGTTGGCCCTCCTGGCTGCCAGGGCACTGCTGACTCATATTCAACTTGCCATTGACCAGGACCCCCAGGTCCCTTTCCATGGCATTGCTTTCCAGCATCTCATTCCCCAGTCTATATGTCCATCCATCCATCCATCCATTCATCCATCCATCCGTCCGTCCATCCATCCATCCATCCATCCATCCATCCATCCACCCACTTGCCCCATCCCAAGTGCACAATTTGGCACTTTCCCTTGTTGAACTTCATGTGGTTGGTGATTGCCCAACTCTCTAATTTTTCGAATATTTAAATATTATATATTTAGAGTATAATATACTTATATTCTATTTATATATGCAATATATATTTATAGTATAATAAAATACAATCCTGCTTCTTTTTACTTTCTTTTGTAAAAGAATAAAAAACCAACAAAAAACACCAAACAAGATTACAAACTAATGTTAGTATTTATAAAATAAAAGGAAAATAAATATTTGCCCACAAACTGTGGCTAAAATGGCAGTTAATTTTCTAAAAAGGAAACATGAGAAAGGAGTATCTAAGAAAGAAGCCACATGTGGTAAAAGTTTTATGAAAAAAACAAACAATAGTATGTTGAAACAGCAATTAGAAACAGTATTCTAAGCATTTGCTTCTACTTCTCATACAGACTGTTTTTCAAAGTGGAAAGACATACGAGATTCATCTATTTCTGAGATGAAAAAACTCCAGGGCAGTGGGCTGGACAGCAGTGCAGGCCTTTAACAAGCCATTCTAAGATGTGCATGAGGTGACTGACAAATTTTGTGTGTCATTTTGGACATTCTCAGGTACAATAAGAGTAACACAGGAATAAATGCTAAGCAGGAAAAAGCTCTTACAGTGAAACACTGAGTGTCATTTGCCAATAGTAGGGAATGACCCTTTGTGGTTTTCATCCTCTCTCCAGGCAGATATAGCTGTTTATCTGCCTGACACATGTAAGTGGTTACCGTGCCTGTTTGTGATTTAAAATAAGGCAGTGAGACTGACAGGGCATTGTGCCACCTTCGTGCAGAAGATAATCAGTCCAGCATTGTCTTTCTATTTAATGGAATGCACACAGCTAAGGCAGACATATGGATGGCTATGAAATACGAGTGACCTGAAGCAACCAAAAGGGGAGGCATGCAATGAAGATGATTCTATATGAAATGCCTTTCAAAGACATCTACTGAGATTACTCTTGAAATAAAGGACAACTAATGGATACTCTAAATCCATTAGGGTCACTTGAAGCTGCTATGGAGGGGCAAGGGATCGGAGCCATCTCCTGTAAGGTGGACTTTACCATATTCAGCCACAATTTAGTTCTCTGTGGGTCTAGATGGTAGTGTCTTCAATTTTGAGTGTTATTGAAGTCCACCTTGAAAAGAGGTCTGTTGCAGTCTAGTTTTCCCTTTCCAACTAAGATAGAACAGTGCATAATTATGACACTTGGTTTTCTGCTCTACTGACAGGAGCAATTCAAGAGGTTACTTTAAAGCTCTAGATGAGTAATGAGCTGATAACTACCAAGATTGTCAGAAGGATCTGAGAAGAACCCAGACATTAAAAAATAAACAAAAAAACCCCAACCCCAAAAACTCTATGCCCAGTGGTAAAGGCAGGGTGCTGTTTTGTTTTGTTCTTAATAACTGAATAAGTGGCAGAGTCTCTGAAACCTAAGAGTTTGTTTTTCCCGTAGTTAAGTCCCAGACTGCAAATCTAGGTGTGCTGAGGATATGTGAGAGGTAGCAAAGAAACATGCACCTGGAAGAGACTACCTTTACCACTGAATCTAACTCCTTCTATCATAGGCAACCCTATCACATGCTCACTTACGAAGTTTTTCCTCCAAAGAAACAGTCAGTGCACCTTCCTCGAGGCTCTGCCTTTTTGCTATGCCAACAGCACTGTTGCAGCCCAAAGCAGAGGACTCCTCTGAACTTTCTGTTCTCTGAATCTTGTTTATAAACCTGTCCCTTTGCATGATGGAGGTCTCTTTACCATTTGGGTGTCCTTCTTCCTACCAGGCAACAACACCAGGTACAGTGGGAGGTGAGGAGTGGAGTAGCACTGTTTGCTGGAGCAGAAGGCACACAGCGCCAGGGGGTGATGGGGATGGAAGAGGAGAGACAAGAGAGAGCAGTGGAAGAATAAATCAGAAAACAAGGAAAATTAGTAGAATGAGAGAAAGATATAAAAGAAGACAAAGTCTCACATGGTCAGGCTGCACAAATTCCACTTTATGGGTTTCTTTTACCTTGAAATGGGAGTTTCTGCTGCCACGCCTGAAGAGTTGTGGTAGTTCTTCTCCTTATTTGTTCTAGTATGAAATCACACAATGTATACAGGTAAAAAGAGTCATATTTAAGATTTCAGAGGATGTCTAAATTAAATCTTGCAGTTTGGTGTTCACATTCCACTTTGTCTCCTGGGTATACATTAGTAGATGCATCCTGTGATAATGGTTTTCCTTTTCCATAGCCATTCCACAGACACATGACATAGTTGTTCTGTAGTTGACATCTGTGTTAGATCTTGCTCCATGTTCCCAGTTTCGCAGCTGCCAGATCAGTTTTCTGTTTTAAAGTTTTCCAAGCTTTTGGCAAATTACCTCTCCCTGCCCCTCAGCTGTTGCAATTACTGTCACTACTGAAGTGTGCACAAGAAGAAAATGTGGATTTTTACTATGGAAAGAAGTTCCTTACTTTTCAGTAAATAGGACTGAAGGGTTGTCATAGTCTCTACTATTGGACTGCACTAGATAGTGCACTATTTCCAGTGTGATGTAGTCTGAAAGACCATAAGCAGGGCAGATTTGCTGATGCCATAAGATGGACCCTGAGGCTTCTTGCTCAAGCCGTATTACTTGGTTTAGATGTTCTGGTTCTGTCACACCAGCCAGAATACACTGTGCTGTGCTTCCCACATCAGGCAGACTGGTATATAATTAACCATATAGAGTGATGCATGAGGAAAAAAAGACATCAGAGTACCTGATGGTAAGTATAGATAATACTAACAAATTTAAAAAGAGTGCATATTCTGCTGGGACCACAGTCACATTCAGAGTGAGGCAAAATCTACTGGAGTGGGGCAAACACTAAAGCAGGCTGATAAATACAGGCTGCTTTTCTCCCTCTGTATCTATACCATCAGTATAGTCTCAGCCCCTAAACAACAAAATCCATGAGGAGCAGTGAAAACAACTGTACAATTAACAGCCTTTTAATCACTTCTATTAAATCATGGTTGCCAGTGTACTATAGTGCCACTCCTACAGATCTGAGAGGTAAACCTCAGGCCAATTGGAAGCTTGCCCCAGGGTCTGTGCTGTGATAAGATGGCACTTGATCACATGGCCACTAGCCTATGGCTGAGGGTAGTCGTGGCTTTGTAGCCTCCAACAGTGACACAGGCCCTGGGGAGCAGGAGTGCTGCTAAGGAACATCCACAACGCAGCACTGTAGTCCTTGCTGTGATTCCCTGGAAGATAAACAGGATGAGTATTAAGGAACTACACTGTTTTCAAAACTCCCCACTTAATCAGCTTGCTGAACAG
>NW_016690415.1:335586-397840 GCF_001604755.1 Lepidothrix coronata | reverse complement strand
CGCCTTAGGTTGAATAGGCTTCCATCAGTACGGTAACGTATGTAGATACCGTCCTGATCATCGAGGTCTACTGAGGCCCTTTGGAGCATCATGCTAAAGAAGACGGTGAATAGGGTAGGAGCGAGAACGCAGCCTAAGACGGTGAATAGGGTAGGAGCGAGAACGCAGCCTTAGATAAACAGGATAAGTATTAAGGAACTACACTGTTTTCAAAACTCCCCACTTAATCAGCTTGCTGAACAGGAAAATTCACAGTGCTTCCCACAGCTCCAGACAGTGGCAGGCGCTTTAGCTCAAGCTTTAGCCTGCTTCCCTGAAGAAACTGTGATCTCCCAGTTACTGTTGAATCTATCCAACCATATTTCAAAGAAAGGCTTGCAAAGAGACCACAATCCATAAGAGTTTTCCATCATGGTAAGGTACTGTGCAAATGAGAGAGACCCAAAGTCACCTCTTTCCCCCTGAGGACAGTCGTCACCAGCAGCCCTCCAGCTGTAGCAGAGCTGCCAGGGCTTCAGGCGGGCTGCTGGGGAGACAAACAGATGTGGGGGGGAGCTATGGGGGAGGATGTTGCTATCATGGGAGAATTTCAGCTTTCAGGATGCAAATCCACCGAGAAAGCAGGATTCATTAGTCTGCTGCTTACAGGAAACTTTCTGAAGTTGTTCTCACAGTTTTCTCAACTGCAACAGAGGCTGAGATTTTATTAGGAAAAAGTAGTAAAGACAGACAGTTTAAAGGCTTGGGACTGGAGGTTAATAATCTGCCTGATCCTAGCCATGCCCAAGGCTTTCTACACAGCCCTGAACAAGTCACTTAATTTTTCCATGCTTCAGTTACCTAATTTATAAAACTGGACTAAAGATACTTTTTATCGCCAATTACCTTTGGTAGCTCTTAACCTTTCTTAATCAGTGCCAGATATATAGCCTTTGACTACGTCTCTTCATAAACTTGGTATCAGGTTCCTACTTTTGGAAGATAATCTGCCTTTCTGTACAAGTATTTAAAAGAATGACATGTAATATTGTTGTAATTGTAAATTATTGTATTTAAGAAGGTCGTGATAAACAGAAAGAGTTGAGGAAGATTAGTCCAGACCATACTGTCCAAGCCAAGTCTTCTTTTTTACTCAGAGGAAGATCCACTCCCTACTGAGATGCTGATGATAAGGTCCTCAACCGAGGAATGGAAGAGAGCAGCCTTTAATTGCCAGAACCACCCCACTGTGTGTGCCCTCAGGGGAGAACAGATTTACCTAATAGCTGCTTAAAGCTCATTCAGCCTTTCAGGGGCTTAAGTGTCTTAGGACCAGCTCAGGAGATGCCTTGTCACAGCCACTACATTCTTCCTTTCCCCCTTTTCAGCTTGGTGCTTTCTCTTGTGATATGTTTTCTCACAGAGGCTGTAGGTATTTTGCAGTTGCTACATGGGATATGATGTACACGCTGGTTTCAGCAAAGGGTCTGTCTTCGCCTCCCCCCTGTCCCCAGCAGTGATCATCGCTAGGCACGTGGCCTTAAGCTGGCTGGCTTTTTTGACTTCATATTCAGGACACTGCAAGCGACTACCAGATTTCAACTCCTCCTTTCTGGATAACAACCGAGGCAATGACTTTACTATCTTACAATGTGGCATATAAGGAAAAACTCTTCTAAGTTTTCCTTTTCTCCCCAGCTTCTCTACCAGCCTCACCACATTCCCTCACTAAGTTCCTCTTTCAGAATCAAAACCTCAGCATTTGGGGGAGCACATGTCAGAGCACTTCTATATTCTGACAGCTCCTTTTCCTTCTAGCGCTTTGCAGCTTACCTTGCAAAACCAGCCCCCTCCAACATAAAGGTCAAAAATGACCAACACGGTGAGAGGCAGCACGGAGAAATGTGCTTCCAAATAAAACCTTTGCGTGTCTGGATTGCCCCAGATTCAGCCAGTCACCTTTTCTTCCCTGGTTAAGTCCTGTATCCAGAAGGAACCTGTGCACCTGTAGGAAAGATCAGGACAAGCGCCAGGGAGGTCCATATCTGCAAGGCAGCAAGGCAGCCAGTTCACAGAAGTCCCATGGGAAGTCTGTTGGGGGCAGATGCCTTAGCATCCTGCAGGACCACTCTCTTTATTCACCTTCCAAACTCTTCAGCCAGCAGCGTGTGCCCAGCAGGTATGCTCTGTAAAGTATCCCCTCAGCTTTCAGGTTTGGCAGCATTTCTGAAAGGGTTCTGCTTACGTTTCCCCAATAAAGCTTTGCCTCCCTGACTCCAGCACGGAGCCCCTAAGGGCATGTGCTCTCCCTGAGCCAGATTTCACCCTCCCCTACCCAGCAGCTATGCAGGGATCTTCAGCTCCAGTCTTAAAAAGAACAAGCTAAGGAGCTCCCTTACTTTGAAAGAAAAAGATCCTCGTGAATATTCCTGCTAACCTAAGGAAAAGTGAATATATATCTTTTGTCTGCCTCAAACCTTGTACCAGGCTCCCTCCGCCTACTCACTTGTACCAGGAAGCAGAGATTTGGGTGGACTGGAGCACTGCATCTTGTGCAGAGAGAGACCAAATATGGCCCTTATCCCTGAGTCCTGGGTAACCTTAGGACATGCAAACATGGATTGGATTTTGTGGTTGTGCTCATAGGATAAGGACTGAACTGCTTCACTAAGCTTCTCAATGCTGAAGGAACACTAAGCCCAATATAACTTTCATGGTGAAATGTTATTTATGCAGAGGATTAACAGATCCCTCAGATAAATGTTTGTTTTGATTGCTTATCTGCCCCAGGGGAGGACAGAGGAGCAACCCACATGCTTTTACATCTAACTGCAACAGCCTTTTCAAAGAAAAGTTCAATAACATGTCGAGTTAGACTGCAAATGTCTGGTTTCTGTTGAATACACTTACAATACATGACATTTTCCTACCAGGCTTTTATTTTTTCCTTACCTGTAATACGATTGTTGGGTTTGGTTTTGTTTTCTACTTTTCAGTAATGTTACACTGAGAGTCACCTACCCACTCTTTTGGTGATGGGAGAGGAAATAATTCGTCCTTGGAATCAGTTCAGGCTTTGCAGCATTATACACAAACAAGAGTATTACTGCTCTTGTTTCTGGAAGTGGAGTGAAGCTGCACCTGCCAAAGGCACCTGGCCTTCTGAGGCTGGCATAGGTAGTCTCCAACTCTTTGCAAGTGCTTAATTTGCCTGTGTTTGGAGGTCAGCCTGCTTAATGTAATCCTGATTTATTTAGGTTCTGACTCCTCCTTGATCTTCTCTGTGATACTAGATTTTCTAAGGATTTATCCCAAGACATCATATGCCAAACAAAGAAGCTGGTCTACACCACACTGTGAGATATGGTCTGTCTGGCAAAGGGTCTCCATTTCCTGCCTTCTAACACATTTGCTGCTTTGCCAGTGCGTGATCCTCCTCAGCTTCACATGTCTGAGAAGCAACAAGAGCTTGTCATGACAGTAACAGTGCTCATCCATGATAAGTGGGCAACTGTTGGAAGTACCAGGGATCTCCAGGTCCCTGTGATGTTAGAGGACAGAGAGCAATGACAGAGCACATGGCTGAAGGTGGCCTGTCAGGTAACACACAAGTGAACTGGAAGCCTTGCCCAAGAGCCCAAGGTCTGCGCTCACTGGCCATGTGTGAGAACTGAGGGCTAAAGAGTTTCTGGGTTATCACTTTTCTTTATACAGCATGTTTAATTATAATCTGTCAAGACTGTGGACCAGTGCCAACAGTTTATGCTTCATTTTGTTTAAAAATGGGACATAAAGGATGTCAATGTATTGAGTGTTGGCACTAGCTGTTTGTTTTAACCATGGTGTGGTAAATCTAAAAAGCATTGCATTGCTATTTTCAACACTGAGAGACATTTAAATAGATGGAACTTCATGGTTGCTTATTTGTGACATGCATTTTATTTGAAAGAGTGTAGTATGCTTTTGGCAGTAAGCAGCTATAGTAACAGCATCTCCTTTAAAGGTCATCTGAATCTGATAGTGCCTTTTTGCAAGGTCTGTGTCCGAAAGCAAGAGGATGTTGTTTAGCTTGTGTACATGGTCACTTTTCCACAGGTGAGGAAGGACATAATGAAAGTTCCTAGTGTAGGAGATACACAGTTCCCAGGGTCTACCCAGGCCCTCGAGTGCTGAGTGTCAGGAAGCACACAGAGCCAGTGATGCTTGGTGTAGTGAAGCTGACAGTCTGTGGTTGAGCAGTTCTGTCCATATGCAACAGCGGGTGGTGGCACACATATTCCTCAGGCAGCTTCTCCATATAATTTATGTAGGGTGAAGAATTGGACTGGACTGTTTTGCTTTAAATATACCAGAGATATTGCTGGAGAGACCACCTGATTATGTGCCCACTGCAAAGGGATCTGGGTATACATCCTCCAGCTGACACAACACAGGGTCCCTTCCTTGATGTGCTTCTTGATCCTGTTTTCCTCTCCTCTTTTTTTTGGATGAGGTGTTGTCTCATAGATATGATTAAAAAGAAGAAGGAAGAAACAGATGCATGCATAAGTCTGTGATATATTCAGTAGCCACTGATATAGTTTTCAACTGTACTCTTTCCTCTGCTTACTCAGAATTCTTTTCTCACCATTTAGCATTGCCATCCCACCCCACAGGTATGTAAACATTTTGTACTCACCCAAGAGGGATAAGGGAAGGAAGTAACAAATAAATGAAGGAAGATGGGGGTCCTGCTCCTGCTCATCCCTTCCTCCATCTGTCCCTTGCCTCCTGCCATCCAACAGCTTCCATGATGCAGAAGGTGCTCTCAGTCTGGGAAGCACTGTCAATAGAGGCAATATCTTTTTTTTGCAGCTTTCGATGTGATGCTGTCTTCTGCAGAGACAACAGCTGGGGGTGGACCCTAATTGTGACCAAGCATCACTAGCTCTATCTGCTGCACCTCTTTCCTGGCTGCACCCTTTCCCTTTCTCCTGCAGCACAGTGTGGGTGTTGAAGCCCACTGGAGATGTGCAGTGGGCACTCCAGCAGCTCCAACAGGTATGGTTCACCTCTGGCAGCTTTGTGCCCCTGGCTGAAACCTATTTATGTAGCTCTGTGTGTGGGAAATGGGCCTGATCTTTGGCACAATCCCGCTCCCTTCGAGTGGAGGAGGTGCTCAAAGCCCTGAGGACCTTCAGCAGCCCTCAGGTACCAAGATCCTCTCTGACAGCACACTAGGTTTGTCAGCAGGACAGCAGACAGTCATGACAGGGGGGCTGGAAAAGGGATTTATTAGCTGGACTGCAGGAAGAGGGCTTTGAACCTCTGGACTGTGGCAGCCCAAATGATGGAGAAAAGGAGCAGAAAGGAAGTGTCGTCTTCTCACCTACTTAGGGATATGAATAGCAGAGCAGTTCTGCAGGTGAGCTGCTTTAGGTGTTGGGCTGTTCTTTGTTCCCAGGAATGCTGCACAGCTCCCTGGGAGAAACCCTCCCACTTCTGAATTTCACAAGGTTTTAAATTCACGGATCAGAGGATAATCAGGAAGACCAGATGCCTGTTTGTCTTTCCCCTCTTCTCCCCCTTAGTAACTGAGATGAATTGGCATAGGAGGCTGTATCTGCTATCCCAGATGCTTTTTTTTTTCTTCTTCTTTTTCAGGTTTGTTCAAATGAAGGAGCTGGCTGATATTTCATTTGCTGGCCTCCCCTCTCCCCCCCGCAAATGGAGCAAAAGACAAGAGCTTGTTCTCCTCCCCAGTTTGCTCTCCTTCCAGCTGAGCGCTCTGGTTCCCACCCTCCCTGGGGCTCGTGTTCTGCATGGACAGACAGCAAGGGCCAGCACGCTGTCAGCTGAGCTCTGGTGCTGCACCACATGTGATGTCACCAGCATCACACTGTACCTCACATACATTGGCCTTCTTGAGACAGGCTCTGTTACAGTTTATGCTAATTCTCAGTATCTATGCCATCTTCAGACCTGGGCACAATTAACCAAGGCCCATGCTATGCTCAAGAGGGTTCAAATTTAAGGGATAAATTTTAGATAAATGTATCAAAAAGTAGTAAGGGACATGTAGCTTTGCTGATACCACAAAATTACTGTGTACAACAGGCTTGCTACATCCATCTGTACACGTATAAATCTATTGACTGGAGCATAGTGACAGTGCTTCCAATTTACTGTGAGATCCACCTGTGTGAATTCACGGCGTTGCTGCAAGTACGGGTAAAAGACCACCTGGATATAAGGGGGCATCCAGCTATATGGAGTGGGAAGTAATAATCATCACATGCAAATGCTAGAGATGTTGTTCTCCCGGGTGGTTTTGGCTGATGAATTTACTGGGTCACAGCTTTGCTATCCAAATCTGCTCCCAGTATTACAGTTTTGACTGGTTCTTGTGCATTTCAGACAAATCCTCAATGGCAAATTATCAACTGCTCTATTGCTGATAAACCTCAAGGTATAAATAAATAAATCAGGGTATAAACCTCAATGCAGTTTGATTCCCTAGGCCTTATCTACTATAAGAGCTGTTTTAGATGCAATATAACTTATCAGTGTAAATGTATTAGGCAACAGCCCTAGTTAATGTGGCTGATAACAGCAAAAAAAGGCATACGCATATGCTGATCTTGTTTTAAGAAGTCGCAAAAGCCAGCAGATATTACTTTTTAAAGACACAAACCGAATTTGGGAAATGAGTGCCTGCCAACCTTTCTAAGAGGAGACCGAGCTTTAGGTTGCAAACCATTTGGGGCATGAATCGTCCCTTCTCTCAGCCCCCAGCACAGCAGAGCTGTATTAGCACTGCGGTTAGAAGAGCCTTCAGGCTGACTAGTCACACCGCAACTTGGGTTTCTTCCATGTGAGCACTTAATTAGATTGAACTCTGCTAATTTAAGATAACAAGATAAGGTTAGCCCGGTTAAGTGTATGTGGTGTTTTATCTGCTATCAGCGGTAGGCTCCCCTTTGTCTCTTTCTCTTACATGTGTTTAACTTGCAATTCCCCACAAGGTGTTATCGCACTCACCTGAATGAGTGGGAACCGGGAGCTCCAGTTCTGCAGGGAGCAGGCAGTCCTGGAGAGCAGGCAAGTCAGGGAGCTCTCTGCAGGCCCTCAGGGGATGACAATGGCCATTGTTTAAAGCCAGGTGGGGAGCTCTTTGCCGTGTAAATTGTCCTCGAACACACACACACATACATGCACACACATCTATCTAGCTAGACCCAGTTCTGCACTCTCAGGCTCTTGAAAAAAAGGACATTTTGAGCTTATTTGTTCTTGTTTTTTTAAGCCTTTTGATACCACGTTTCACACTCTGTAGTGAAGACAAAGACAAAATGATTCAGTGATTCAAAGGAAGGTGAGATTTCCATCTATCAGTTACTTTGAGGAGCCAGAGACATATTATAATTGTTAAAAAAAGAGGGAGGTGATGTAAAATCATAGGCTGGAGACATCAGAGCTGAGTATTTTTACAGTACTGGGGATTTCCAAGGTAGGAGCAATAGCATGTCCAAGTGTGTAGAAGCCAGTGGCTCTGACTCACGTGAGGGCTCAGGAGCTCACTGCTCCGCTAAGCCAGGGAATTGCTGACCTCAGAGTACGTACCTGCTGTTCAGTCTGACCGAACCTGGAAACAGCCACCAAGATTTACCCTGAACCTGGAAACAGCCACCAAGATTTCCTCCAGAAGCTGGAGATGTGGCAGTGCTCCCTGATGAGCAGCACCTCCTGGTTAGTGACATGCCATTGGGACCCCATATCTGCTCTTCTGTGCTGGTGACGAGTTGTTCCAACACTCAAAAAATCAGGACAAACTGCAAGTGCTCTGACTATTGGCTGTGATCTCATCGCATCTGCCCTGACCTGCAGGAAGAAGAGCATTTCTCTAAGCTTCATTTGCATTTTAAAACAGCTGACTTCAACCTGCTCCATGGTTTGAAAGGCAGAAGGGAGAATAAGGATGCAGGGCTCAGGTAATGCTGTTCCTCTGTCTAGAACAATACAGAGGGAATGAATCAGCATAGGTGAGAGAAAAGTTATTCTTGCTTTGTTGTTCTTGTTATATTTATTCTCATTAGCATTATTCTTAGTAGTATTATAACATATTAGTAGTATAATATTATAATTACTATATAACACATTAACAGATATAGTAACTCATATTTTCATTCTGTTATTATACTATATTATATGGTATTATTATATAATTAGCATTATTATAATTGGTATAATTATTTGTACTATTAGTAATATTATGCAGAAAAACCCTATGCCTGAAAAAGTTCCCCTCCCTGGAAGGGCCACTTCAGGTCCAAGTATAGTGAAAAATGCTGAAGGTATGCAGGGAAAATGTTCTCCCTTCTGTTATGCACTATCTCGTAATAATAATTTGGGGCTTCAAACAGGGAGCATAGCCTCCCTCAATCCTGCACTAAATAAATACTAAAAGGAAACAGTCTCACCCTAGAAGTGCCTACAACCTGTATCGAGGGCATCTGTCCTGCAGAGAGAGGACGTTGTTTTGAAAAGCTATCAGTGTGCCTTGATTGTAAGTACCATATTCAGCTGAATACTTGCACATTATTTTATTAAAGTTTTGGAATTTGTTCAAGGCAGCCTTTCCAGCCTCTCATGCTGTGATTCATGCAGGTGTCCCAGCTCATTTAGAAATCAGTCATATCTGAGGTCAGCCTATCTCAAAATTAGGTACTTGGCAGATGCTGGCACCTCAACTGTTGTGAATAACCTTCTACTGCAGATCACTGATAACATATATAACACCTCCAAGCTCATTTTGTCATGCTGAAGGTCACTACTTATTTTACTTTGTTCTGTCTTCCCGAGGTTAGAACCTGTAAAAATACATGAATACTGTAATGATTCATTTTTCTCATCTCCATAGCTTCCTGAAGCTCTCATCTTCATAGGCTTTCACATGTGGCAGACTGAGGTCTTGACTCACAAACTGTCCACATCTCCCTGGCTGGCGTGCACGATTCTCAGGTATGCTTATCCCATCCCCTTAAAATATAGGCATTGAACTCTCTTTTACAAGTTTTCAAAAACTTTTGATTTTAACCTTCAGCAGATGCAGTGATCTGCCACCTAGTATCCACATTTTGGGGCTAACTTCAGTAAATGGCAGTAGCATGAGAGAGATTATGTGTATAACGTGTTGTCACTATCCCATTTATCTAACAATAATCAGATATCTGTAATTCTGTATTCATTAATTAATCGGTAACTGAAGCTGTGCTGCCAGATAGCATTCTCTTTTTTGGCTACAGAACAGTTTAAAGGGGGTTCATGAAGTCCATGTTTGGCATTGGGGTATTGTAGTTGAGGAGAAAAAAGTGGGTGCTGTAAACTGGCAGTGTTGGCCACAATGAATGCTGCCCCTGCTCTCCTCTTTGTCTGCACTGAATGGCGTCACCAGGCATGCAGCAGCCAGGGAGCATCGAGAAACAGCCACAGCCTTTCTGCATGTGCAGCAAAATGCTACACTGAGAATAAATATTTGTCATACCCTACAGGTCCTTTTAAGCTGCAGATGAAGAAATAAAATGAATCTAGTTTCAGGAAACAAAGAAATTAGTGCTACAGCTAGTATTTTCTTATATTTATGTACCACATCCCCATGTAATTTTTGCGACAGTTTCCAACATGTTCCCCTGAAACATGAGAATGGGGGTCAATAAGTATTAAATATTGACATAGGACCTGGGTACTAATGTCTGACCTTATAACTAGCCTAAAATTGGATATTTAATAAACATCATGAGACAGGGGAATCTCTTCTAATAGCATCTTGAATCTTTAAACTGTGGCTTCCCTGCTCCATTTCCTGCAATGAGCTCTCAGCCTCTGCAGATATTTGTCTAAAGCATGAACTTCATGCCAATTCTCTTTCACTTTTCAAATACTGTTTGTTGCACAGTTTTCAGTGCACTGTCTTTTTTAGGTTGTTCCCTGCTGCCTCTTATTCTCTCCTTTCCTCTTCCCCAACTCCATCATGGTTTTCTTCCTCTTCGTCTTCTTTGTCATTGACTCCTTTATTTCCTTTATCTGCTTCTGCTGCTTCTGCTTTTGCTCCTTCTTCTTCTTCTTCTGCTTCTGATTGTTCTGCTTGTGCTTATTGTCCTGCTGCTGCTTCTTCTGCTTGTGCTTCTTCTACTTCTTCTTCTTTTCTTTTCCTTTCTCTCTTCTTCTATTTCTTCTTCTTTTTCTTCTTCTTTTGCTGCTACTCCTCCTTCTTCTGCTTGTTCTCCTGCTTCTGCTTCTTCTGCTTCTTCTCTGATGCTGCTTTTTCTTCTTTTTCTGGTTCTCCTTTTTTTGTCTTCTGCTTCTTCTCCTTCTGCTTCTTCTGTTTCTGCTTCTTCCACTTCTGTTCTTCTTTCATGTCTTCTGCTAATTCTGCTCTTCTACTTGTTGTATGCTTCTGCTACTTCTTCTCTTTCTTCTGCTTCTTATCTTGATTCTTCTGTTGCTGCTTCTCCTTCTTCAATTTCTCCTTCTGCTTCTTCTGCTGTTCCTTCTGCTGCTCCTGCTTCCACTTCTGTTTCTGCCTCTTCTGCTTCTTCTTCTTTTTCCTTCTGCTGCTTCTTCTCCTTCTGCTGCTTCATCTGCTTCTTCTTCTTTTTCTTCTTCTTCTTCTTCTTCTTCTTCTTCTTCTTCCCCTTCTTTTTTGCTTCTTCTGCTTCTTCCTCTGCTTCTCCTTCTTCTGCTTTTTTCCCCTTCTGTTTCTTTTCCTTCTGCTGCTTCTTATTCCTCATATTCTTCTCTTTCCTTTTCCTCAGAAGGCCTTGCCCACTGTCACTCAGGCTATCTTCATTTCCTGGACCACACTGAAGGAGCAAGCTGATACTTGCTGATGCTTGCCCAGATCACTGCTGTGGGCCCCACATGGCCACACTGCTTACTATAGGACATCTGTATCTTGGGTAGTATCTGAGTTGCTTCTGAGGGCAACTCAGCTGTGGGCTGCCTGCACACACAGTGATCCTTCTGATACACAACACCAACTCCTTTCTAGAGGAGACTTCATAACTTGTCTGACAGAGATCGGGTCAAAATGGCATTGCAAAAGATCAGGTGAGGAGTAAATTTGTTGGACACAGCAGCTACATCATCAAGAGAAAATAGTTTCTTGGCCCTGGAGCCTGACTGTCTGCACCATTACACTGGGACCATGCTGCACTCATGTTTTGGCCCAGGACAGTTTGTGCTATCCCAAGGGGTTCCTGGGAGCAGATGAGGAGCTGGTGCAAATCCCCAGCAGACATTTTCCCTGTAGTCACCCTGATCTGAATATGATCTGGATAAGAGACTCTTACAGCATGGAGATAACTCATCCTGCACAGCTAGTTTACTAATTTACTAGTAGAGCTGTAAACAGCATTCCCGACCTAGGATGCCCTTCAAATGGGTATACACTTAGCTTTTGCCTCTGAGCTGGGCCTGTGTTACCTTCTGTGTAAGTAATAAGTTTGTCTCCATCAGCATGGACAAAAGATGAGCTTGGACTCAAATGCCAGCTTGGGACTACTGTAGAGTACAGTGTGGCTATTTCTATTTTCTCCTCCTTCTGAATATTCCCTCCATGTTCCATTTCTGACAACTTTCTGCATATTTCACTACCAAGTTAATCTTAGAGTGGAAGAAAGATGTGGCAAGATGTTTCTAGTGAGCACTATTTTTCCACAAACTGCATGAATACTACAGGGTCAGCACATAACTTTATCAGAAGTGTGTGGTCCCTACTATGTAGAAATGTGAAAGTACCCACTGGCAGACAAACTCTTGGAGCTACTTTGGTGGGGAGTTACGCAATAAACCTGAAGGCCAGGATGCCACCCAGAAGGACCTGAACAAGCTTGAGGAGTGCATCTGTGTGAAATTCATGAGGTGCAATAAGGCCAAGTGCAAGGTCAGGGCAACGCCTGGTATGAATACAGGCTGGGGCATGAAGGGTTTGAGTGCAGCCAAGAAGGACTTGGGGGTTCTCATGGATGAAAAGCTGGACATGAGCCAAGAGTGTGTGCTCCCAGCCCAGAGAGCCAACTTCATCCTAGGCTGCACCAAAAGAACCATGGCCAGCAGGTTGAGGGAGGTGATTCTGCTCTGCTCCCATGAGACCCCAAGTGGAGTACAGTGTTCAGTTCTGGGGTCCTCAGCACAGGAAAGACATGGATCTGTTAGAGCAGATCCAAATGAGGGCCACAAAAATGATCAGAGGGCTTTCCTCTTATGAGGAAAGGCTGAGACAGCTGGGGTGCTCAACCTGAGGAAGAGAAGGCTCCTGGGAGACCTTATTGAGGCTTTTCAGTACTTAAAGGGACTTATAAGAAACATTTTAGTAGGGCCTATTGCAACAGGACAAGAAATAATGGTTATAAACTAAAAGAGGGTTGATCTAGACTAGATATAAGGAAGAAATTTTTTATGATAATGGTGGTGAAACACTGGAACAGGTTGCCCAGAGAAGTGGTGAATGCCCTATCCCTGGATACACTCAAGCTCAGACAGGGCTCTGAGCAACCTGATCTAACTGAAGATGTCTGTGCTTATGGCATGGGATTTGGAACTAGATGACCTTTAAAGCTCCCTTCCAACTATTTTATGATTTTATGAAATTACAAAAGTAATTTCATAAATGAAGTCTGTGACCTCCTTATGTTTGCATGGTATAACTTGTTGAAGCTATGTTTGATGACTTCTTTCCTGTACAAAACCTTGGACTTCATTGGTAAAAACTGCTACTTTCTACCAAAGCCTAGTTAGTCTAATAGTGGATTTAACAATATTAATGCAGCTTGCCTGGAAAATTCATGAGTTCTCATTTCTTTCCCTTAATGGCTGACTTTGCTAGCGTGGTGAACAATGGGATAAGAAGCACCAGCTAATGGTCTTATTCTAAGAGAACCTGTCTACCTTCTCTTAACTTAGATGAGGAAAGCTGTTGCTAAAGATTTTACTGAAATCTTGATAGAAATATGATAGATAGGATGACAGTGGAGACTGAAAAGTAAAAGCTTAGTGCCAAATGAAAGCCTTGAGGTGAAGATTAGTGTGGTTATTAAGGCACCACATGGGAGCCTAGTTATAGTCTTGCTTGGTCAGTTTTTTTACTGCTTCTCTCGAAAATACCAGCTTCTGTAGTTGGGATCATGCAGCTGCCTGCGTCACCTCCTTTTCTGAGACCCTCTGAGTGGCTCCAGGTGGAAACAGAACGTAGAAATACAGGGCAAGGGAGAAAGTGAGATCCAGTGTGCCCACCCCTGAGGCAGGAGCGTGGACTTGCATTCGTGTCAGCACCTGTGATGACGTTGGCACAGCGTCGTGATTTCCACCGCGGTGACCCTGGAGCAGCCCTGCGCACCGGCCAACATGTCAGCTGGTCACACACAGTGAAAAAGCCGTGGGGGAAGGAAACGGGAGAACCACTAAAATAAACATGACCAGAGAAGGATTATTGCAGCATAAAATCTTTGTGGCTGATTTTAGCAGGGGAAGACCACAACAGCAATCTAGTTACATCCCAGGAAGGAAGTATGTCACATGCATCGATCTTCATGCACAGAGGCAAGTGGCTCAGAGTGGGTAATGCATACGTATAAATAGGTCCTTAAAGTCTAGGCTAGTGCAAGCTCACCTGGCCATCTATCTTAAAAATGCTCAGAAAGTAGTTCTAAAAATACCACATGCAGTTGCTCTGGGATAAACTGAAGTTAAAACTTCCATTTTGTTCTTGTATATGACCATTAAATTAGTGAGATGAGCACCAATCCCGTAACAGAAAGGAAAGAAAGTCCCTTCTTTGCTCCTAAGGCTGAATAAAGTAAGACTGGAGACAACATTCACACACAGAACTGTGCATAAACTGTGGAGTTTGAGTAAGGGAAATGAGATCAGTAGCAGTTGTTAGGTATGAGTCATCTCTTCACAGTTTTTTGGACCATGGGAGTGAGCAGTATGTTCCAAGCAATATGCTTACTGGAGTAAAAAATTCAGTCACCACAACCTATTTACATCAAACAATATTATTGTGGCTACAGCCTCCAGGGAAGAACTGAGCTGAAACCATAATGCAACTTTTGATAGCAAATAGAAGTAAATAGAAAGGCTGGGAGGAAAACTAATTTAATGAATATGGTTTATTTAAATATTTATAGAATAAATCTCACTCCAGTGTGCAATCTACTGAAAACAAAATATGGCTCTCTCCTGGTTAAAATATGAGGTGGGTAATATTTAATTGAAACTAAAAATGGTTATTATTAGATCATATAAGGTTGTACTGCAATATCTAATTTATGGCTTCTTTAGTGAGATACAGAATGCATAGCTAAGCACCCCAGCTTCCTCTGTGGTGTACCAGGGAAGAAGTAGAGAAACGCAGAAAGAAGAAACTGCATACTGATTCGTTCGGGGTTTTTTTGTCAGCTGCAATTTATTGTGAACCTGCAGCTTTTTTGTTACTACACATCACACTGGGAAAACCTTGCTTAATTTAGTCTAAATTTAATGTATTTCAAGCAGTCTTTTGCCTTGCCTACAATAGTGTTTTTGTTAAGGAATGTGCTTTTGAAACAAATTGTCCAGTTGTCCCCACTTAGTGCATCTGGGGTAGCATGCTTGCAGGCTGTAAACTAGACTCCTTTCAGATTAAATTAAACCATGAGATGTGCTCCAGGAGCATATCTGATGTGTTTGAACCACAAGTGCATGTTCAGCCCATTGGACCAGATAAGAACTCAAGTAACCGTCCTAAAAGACACCTAATGTAGATGTCAGGTTTTCAGCATGAGCTGTTTCACTCTGCTGATCGCTCCTATAGTGCTGCATTATTGTGATGCAGACAGAGCCCTTTTCTGAGGTCACTGCAGGCTGCTTGGACTGAAATGTTTTTCTGCTTCCCATTTACCACTGGCCTACAGCTAGCTCTCACCTTCATCAGCATTCAGCTGCCTCTCCAGAAATATTATTAAAATATAATAAATCTATCTCTATAAAGTGCAAATCAAATATTAGCAGACAGATGACAGGTAGTGAAAACAAGCCATCACTATGGAAACAATAGTGAGAACCAGCACTTTATTGGTTTATGAGAAAAAAATCTTTAAAAGTTCAATATGTGTCTGTTCACTTCCCTTTAGCTGCATAAACACTCACACTTTGAACACTCCCAACTACGTGGTAAAACAGGAATACATGGGAGAGCAGATGTCTGGCAAATCCCAACTATCCTGCATCAGTACAGAATCACAGAATATGCTGAGTTGGAAGGGACCCACAAGAAACATTGAGTACAACTCTTAGCCCTGTACAGGACCATCTGCAAGAGTCACATCATGTGCCTGAGAATATCATCCAAACACTCCTTGAACTCTGTCAGGCTTGGTGCTGTGACCACTTCCCTGGGGAGCCTGTTCCAGTGCCCAACCACCCTCTGGGTGAAGAACCTCTTTCTGATATCCGACCTAAACCTCCCCTGACACAACTTCAGGCCATTCCCTCGGGTCCTGTCACTGGTCACCACACAGAAGAGATCAGTGCCTGCCCCTCGTCTTCCCCTCACGAGACAGTTGTAGACTGCAATGAGGTCTCCTCTCAGTCTCCTCTTCTCCAGGCTGAACAGAACAAGTGACTTCAGCTGCTACTCATACGGCTTCCCCTCGAGGCCCTTCACCATCTTCGTTGCCCTCCTTTGGACACTCTCCAATAGCTTAATATCTTTCTTATATTGCAGTGCCCAAAACAGCCACAATATTCCAGGTGAGGCTGCACTTACAGGGTCAGCTAACTGAGCACCCTGCCCGTGCTTCTCGTTAAGCCAAGGGTGTATTTCTAAAGAGTGTCATTGAGGTACACGAAGATTTCAGTTTTCAAGCCTTGGAATGCAGCCAACAGGGAAACTTTCTGTGACAATGATCCTCCCTGTATCTCCTGGCTAATGACATATTTCCCTGGGCAGGCAGGATGATTGAAGTGTAGTCTTTCTAAACATTATTTTCAGCAAACCATTGGGAGATACAAAGAATTTCCTGTTGAAAGTTGAGTTTGTTTGCTTGGTTTGTTAGGGTGCATGGCATTTAACATATTTTACAACAGTCTTTTACCACAGAAGGGTGGGAACAGAAATCCAGCTAATTTAGGAGTAAGCTTGCTGAATTTGTGCAGGGACTTCGATGACGTGGTTGCTGTAACAGCAGAGGGCTGGCCTCAAGCCTGTTTATAGCACCCCCACGATCCTCCTGCTGAAGTGACTTTGAAGCTAAGCTTTCTGGCAGTTTACATGGTCTTGACCTTTAAGATCACTTGTAGGTCACTATTTTCAGGTGACACAGTACACGTATTGCTCTTCATGGCACAGGCAGGAAGCTGGGCTCTCACACAGACATAACTTTGTTACCTCATGAGCAACAGGATCCACTGTTACAGTAGGGACCTGAGTGGGGGTTTCCTGAGCATCAAAGGAGAACGTCACACCAAAATCATCACGAAATAGCTGTAAGATGTGGCCACCCCAAAAACTTTCTTCAGTCCTGTGCACTGAGAAGCAGAAAACTGTCCAGTGAGCAACAAATAGTATCACCTGTAATCTTTGTAACTCATGCCTCCTCCATGGCTATCAAACACTGTATGTCTTTTCTTGCTTAAAAACTCCAGTATCGATGACTGAGCTCCAAGATCTTGTTTCCCTGACAGATAGCTGCAAGACAGATTTGGGCTGTTTTAGTGCTTGGTGTTGATACCAACCACCTAGTTCCCCTAGATGATGAGTACCGTGTGTTTACATAAACACATGTAAACACATTGGTTTCTTTGCATCACTACACATTCACCACACATACCTGCTCAGCTGTTACCCTCACTATCTCTTCCCATTCCCTATCCAGCATGGCAGGCAGACCTGGCTTGCCTCTTATTTTTGTACAGGCACCAGCACAGCTGTGAACAGGCATTCCCAAGTGCACTGTGCATAAGCAAAGGAAAAAGCAAAGGGGCACTTGCTGTGGTGTGTGGACCCTAACTACCGTTGCTGCTCCAGTCCATGGGTTTATCCGATGGCCCTGTCCTCCATCCCCACCAGCCCCAAGATGTGATGCTGGATGAGTCACCCCAGGGTCCATGTGGAGCTGTGTGACTAACAGGCTGGGCACTCCCCAGGTGAGCACACATCAGAAAACCAGTTCAGGGCTGGTTGTGTTAGGATGACCAGGTCAAGTCTCAGAGACAAACAAAGCAGAACACTTCGGGGTCCATGACCAGCCGTGTCACATCCACTCAGTAGTTCCTGCTTCTCACTAGGGCCGTCTTTGGCTACTTCCCAGCCTTAGACCCTGCAAAGATTCAGTTCCCCGAGGCTCATTTTGACATAGTCAGCTTTTGAAAGCAGGTAGCAAGGATCCTTTTGGATGGGCTGCTGGGGAATTTCCAGGGGATGTAGCTTGAGCACAGTCTGCCAAGCAAGTGGTCAAGGCATCAAGGTACCAGCTGAGTCAGCCCTCATGGAATGTTTTTCTGCCTGCTGTGTTGTCCTCATGCCTGCAAAGGTGGCACAGTGCCTGCCAGCCTGCTGCCAGCTCCCTGTCGCTGCCAGGTGTTACTGCCCAGGCAGTGTTACTGCCACAGGGCATCCACTTCTTGCTGCATTTTCAGTCACTCTTTCATGGAGGTATCTGTAATATGTTCACACTGTGGTCCCTTTGGCCAAAGTCTTCCGTGCTTAGAAAATAAAAAAAAATCTTCAAACTTCCCTGGGAGCATTTATCCAGAACTGGAGGTGGTGAGGGAATCCATGCAATACCAAAGCAGGAAGGACATTGAGGTACTGGAGCAGGTCCAGAGGAGGGCAACAAGGCTGGTGAAGAGACTCAAGCACAAGTCCTATGAGGAGAGGCTGAGGGAGCTGGGGCTGTTCAGCCTGGAGAAGATGAGGCTCAGAGGAGACCTCATCACTCTCTCCAATTGCCTGAAAGGAGGTTGTAGCCAGGTGGGGGTTGGTCTCTTTTCCCAGGCAACTATCAGCAAGACAAGAGGGCAGGGTCTCAAGTTGTGCCAGGGGAGGTTTAGGTTATATATTAGAAAGAATTTCTTTACAGAGAGGGTGGTCAGACATTGGAATGGGCTGCCAGGGAAGTGGTGGATTCTCCGTCCCTGGAGATTTTTAAAAAGAGACTGGATGTGGCACTTAATGCCATGGCCTAGTAACCGCAGCGGTAGTGGATCAAGGGCTGGACTTGATGATCTCGAAGGTCCCTTCCAACCCAGCTGATTCTATGATTCTATGATTCTATGATACTCCAAATATACCTTTTCCTGTTCGTACCTGTACCACATGCCTGTGAATGCCTGATATAAGATCTTGTCCCATATGGGAAAACTGGAGCCTCCTGATCTGTACAGACTCCAACTTAGGCTGAACCTCTGAGGTGGATACCCTCTCTAGCTTACATGTAGATCAACACAAATACATGTGGGTTTTGGGGTCACTGCACTGTAAGGCCGCTACTCCAGATGTGTAGCTCCTTGTCAGTACGGGGTACTACCTTTATCCCCTGTATTGCAGGACTTACTGTACTTTGCCCACCCTTGCATCACTCCATGTGTATGGTATGAGTAAGTCAGAGCAGTGGAGGAAATGTTACTGAAACGGTCTCACAGGGCAATTTGCAAAGACTTACGAGAAAAGTGTCACGCTAAAGAGCATGGGATTTGCCCAGGCTCTGCAGCAGGTGTATAAGTTCAGTGCTCTTCCTGCGGCACCCTCAGGTTTGACCTGCCAGAGCACTCCAGATATGACTCATGATTGCTCACAACACTAGTCATCAGCAAGAGGATTCCTTAGGTGCCCTTTCATGTGGTGTGCCAAGTTATCACTCTGCAGAACTATCAAGATATTGGCATTCAGAAAACATGAAGAAAATTAAAGCTTTGTTTAAAAATACAAGACAAAGCTATACATGCTAAATATTCGCAAGGCTCAGGTCATGCAAACCACATGCTATGAAATAGTTCTCTTGAAAAGCCTCAGCAAAATGTATTTTAGTTTTGGATTCAGCAGACTGTTACTGATATAATTCAGTCATAATATAACATGGTTCAAAAGAATATCACTGCCTGCTCACTTTCAGGATAACACTAAACATAATCCTTGCCATTCGGCCATGAGTAACTTATCTTGGGAAAACCCCAGCTGTTTCAAAGAAAACTAAAATCATGCCCATATGATATAATAACTTTCACTGAGATCGAATCTGGGAAGTTTTACCTGAGTCTTGCCAGGGGTAGTCTGTCTCAACACCAGATGCTCATTTACCCATAGATGTCTCCAAGGCAGCTATTTCCAGACTTTTCTTTCCTGCAAATATATTCATGTAGTTAGAGCCCTGAAGGCCAGCTGGGTTAAATTCTTATGGTCAGACCTTGCCATAGTGACTTTCAGCTTTGTGGTTTACTCACTCTCTGTAAGTCCAACAGAGAAGAGTGCTTAGTAACAAACTCCCATCTGCCAGAAGTGGGGTGGGCTCTTACACTAGCAGCATGACACAGTCCAAGCCTGCTCACCACCTGGAAGGAGGGCAAATAAATTGGAGTTAGAGAAGGAGGAAGGACACACATTTAAATAGGATCTTCCTCTTTCATGTAATTGAGCTATGGGGAAACAGATCTGTTTGAGCATAGTTGATGGAGGTCCTGTTTCCTACAGGGTCTGTTTTTAACACCCTGTTTAATGGTACATTTATGGCAAGAAGAATAACTGTAGCAGAGGATAGAAAATGCTAAATTTAGTGACAGACTTCCCTGTCAGTTGGAGTTCTCTGAGTAATGAAACTGTCACCTCTAGATGCTCATCCTTCAGAAAAATGAGCAGTTGTATGAAGCCTGCAGACAAGAAGTGGTGACAAGAGCAGCTCTTGGCAGGGAGGCCCAGAGAAAGAGTTCTTCCAGCATCTTCACATCTCTGCTTAGGAATGAGGGGAGAAGAAGAAGCAAAATTCTGCCCACCCTACCAGAAAGTGGCAACATCATGGCTATGACACGTTTGCTTCAAAAAGGGATAGAAGGAAAAGCCATAGGGACATCGGAACCTGTGGATGCAACTCTATCTCTATTGGTGAGTGTTACATCACAGTTTTACCAGAAAAAAATATGAGCTTTACCCACAATCCACAAATTATCATTGGCTGCACTGTAGGAAAACCCTTTCTGAGCAGTGGATTGCAACTTGCATATACCAAGCAATGAATAAAGAGAGAAAAACACCTTACCTGTGCTTCGGGTAATGCTGAAATTCCAACTAATAAGTGACAGATAAGGAGACTTAAAATGGACTTTCATCGAAAACAAAAATCTTGATTCTCAGTTCCATAGTTAGCTAGCATGAATGACAGCAGTGACATGAGGAACAGGTTGAACATAAATGGAACATAACCAACAGCAACATTTGAAATGACTTCTAGAAATGGGAACAGGAACTACAGAAGGTCAATGAAAAAAAATTCAGTACTCTCCTGATGATGTATTACTACCATGTAAAATTGACTTTAGCCACAAAAAATGTCAAGCGTGTAAAGCACAGGCAAGCCTTCTGTTGAATTGTCAGCTGAAACAAAGGTCTTATTTAGGCAGAAAGAATTTCTGTCAAAACAAATGCCTGCAGTTTTACCTATCTTACTGAGCATCTTTAATGGCCATGGATTCCTAAACATAGGCCAGGAGCCTGTGTATAGCACAAAGAAAACCGCATTTACTGGAAAGGAAAATGAAGCCTCAACCTCCTGCCATTCTGCAGGCACAAGAGAGAAGATGCCTTCTCCTCCTGCAACTTTAGAGGTAATCCATTGACTAAGTAACCTATCTAGTAGTCCAGCTACCATGTTACCATCTGGCGTGGTGAATGATCTTCACTACCCAAGTCACTCACAGGCTGGAATTCTGCTTGTGCTTTGTTAATGATGAAGAGTGTCATCCTACAGCTTTGATGGTCATTTAATCCAACCTGGTGGAAATGCTGCCTCCTTCTGTTCTGAACCTTGATGCAGCTCAGCTCCAGTTATTTCAGTTTTACTTAGAGGCAAACAGGAGGAGCCTCATCAGAGCTTACTCAGCTCCGAGCTGTCATCTGCACCTCCTGCCTTAGTGCCTATAAAACAATCCAGCAAATGCACCGTAGACTCTGGAGTGAAAAAAGAGCCTTATTCAATGCCCCAGTGCTGATCCTTGCCACCTTGGCACAGGGAAGCCCTCTCTCCCCCTTGTTTACACAAAATCTTATTTCACATGAAGGGGTGACAGCTGTGAAAGTATTGTGCAGGAACTCTGGAGAGAAAGCTACAGGCAAAGAGTCATTTTGGTGTTGTCCTGCTTGCTCCCTGGGGTGTGCATAGAGCCCACTTACAGCTCTGTAGCTCTGGGCAAACTGTGTAGGAGCCTGCTTTGTAGCCACTCTTCCCTCTCCTCACCTGCAGCAGGGTCTGGGGGCTCTCACCTGCATCTCCAAAGGGTAATTCCCACTTGGGAATCACAGAATCACACAATGGGTAAGGCTGTAAGGGACCACAGTGGGTCATCTGGTCCAACCGCCCTCAAGCGGGGTTATCCTAGAAAAATATTAACAGAATTAAAATGTTAAAACAGAGTAGAAGGAAATGCAGGTCAGACAGTACTGTCTTTATCTACTGCCAAGTGTGGTTGAAGCTGACAACCCTTAAACACCAAGAAGCATGGAAAACACAAGTACTGAATAATAGTATATTTTCAAAACATTCCACTACATGCTCAACAAATGTCAGCTGCACAACGAAGATGCACAGTGCTGTGTATTTGTAGCCAGACCTGGAAGTGAAGAAAAATCTAATCGTTATTTGTCCAGAAAAGGGAGTTTTATCGACATACTCCTTTTGACTTACCACGAGGACTGAAAAGTGGAAAGATAACTGCAGCCTGCCCAGGACACCCTCCAGGCACAGTACAAATGAAACATATTCATTGGGCACAGCATTTCAACTGTTTAAATTTATTTTTTTTTTTGAACTGCCAGCAATGAAAAGTGCAGCTGGGCTCTGAGAACCAAAGATCACAAAAAACCTTGGAACAATAATGTGATGATAAATGAAGTAGAAATGGACAATAAATGACAGTGGATTAACAGCAAGAATAATGCCTGAGACCTAGCTATTATCAAATTATGTGAAGTCATTTGCTGTGAAGCAATTACCTTCCATGGTATTTCCGATTCTCGCAGTAAGTGGCCAGCTCTATTGATTCAAGATACGTCTATAATGTCAGGAGCTAAAAAAAGCGTTTCCATGCCTTGGGAAGGTGAATTCTGTTAATACATTACTAGCAAATACTGCCACAGAATATGGGACAAAGCAACAAGAACACTGGCAAATGCCAGAGCCAGGTTTACTACAACTGTGTTACTTACACAGCAATGCTGAAGAATATGCTGACCATGCTGATTAATTTATTTCCAGTTGTTACCTCAGCTTTAATCTTAGACTTGCTATTGTCTTCAGTTGAATGATTTTAAATTGTTCTCTTTTAGGTAGACCGTTAGAGGGGAATTTCCGTACTTCTATATTTGTGAAATGTTAACCCATGCTAAAAAGATGAGTTGCTTTAAACCATCTATTTGCCAAAAGAAAAAAAAATCAATAAATGCAAAGCATGATTTACTATCACCCGTGAAAAATTTACCATGTTACCTTCTTGTGTGAGAGTATTAGCTAGCATCTTAAGAAAAAAAACCCAAAACCCTGGAAAAAAAACCCCTGATGATTTACAGTACCAGGTTAAGCACAAAGAGATGAATCTTAATGTACTTGCCTAGTTTGTGCTTATTCTCTTCAACACAATATCTGCCATAATGAACAGGAAGAATTTGCAGACAATTTGCAGGCATTCTGCTAAATGCAGCAAGACTTGCCTGAAGTCTGGGTCTGCACTGGTGTGTTTATCACTGTTATGGTACTGCTAGGGATATGTACAAATAACATATCCAATTAATATAGTAAGGCTGGGGAACTTTGCAATTTTTGAGGTTATGTTAGCCAAAAAAGTAGTTTGATTGTGCAACTCATTTTGTTTGGACAACGAGTAGCAGCTATGCTAATGAGATGATTCTTTGATTATCTCTTAATTACATGAAAAGGGACTTGCTACCATATATAAAGTAACAATATTAGCTCAGCAAGCTTTTGTAAATGTGGAGGCCAGAGGGAGGCCTGAATAAAACTAGAGGCTTAAGATATCTCCTTGAAGCTGTGAGGTAGGAGACAATTTGCCTGGAAACCCTTCAAAATTAATAATGGTAGCTGAAGTCACCCAGCACTGGGTTCCTCTCCATCAGCTCAAGCTCCGTGGCAGCCAGGGTACTGTGATATCAGGCCAGCCTGGTATCCTGCTTAAGAAGAGTATTTCTAGTGAAAAAAGTATGCATAAACCCTGACCTACAGCTTGAAGCTGTAGGTCACTGTACAGTCCCTGCTTTATAAAGGGACTGGTTCATAAATCAGGTGGGCACTCAGTGTGCCCTTACATAGGAGTTATGTTTCTAAAGGAACATTACTGTGGTTGTACGTGGGCTCTCAAAGGCCCAGGTTGGATACAAACCAAAAGTATTTGTCACAATGAATTTGTCCTCTTGTTTTCACCCAAGGAAAAAAAAAATCTATCAGAAAATGCACTGGACATACAGTTCAGTCACTGGACCACAAATCAGGAGCCGGAAAAGTCTGATAAAACCCCAAAACCCAAATTGGCAAGGCTTTCTAATAAAAAACATTATTGCTCCTATCTGCTGCAGCACTTTAGATGCCTGAAAGTCATAAAGTCAAAGCCATTAAAATATTGCACAAATAAATGGAAGATAAAACTTACCTGGGCAAAGTTAGTCAGAACATGGTGCTAATAACACCAAGGTTGTGGGTTCGATCCCCTTATGGGCCATTCACTTAAGAGTTGGACTCAATGAAGGTTGTGGGTCCCTTCCAACTCAGAACATTCTGTCAAGTCTGTGAAATGTGATTAAATCATTGTGCCAAGCCAAAAGCCTCTTCAAATACAGACTTCTGAGAGGATTTATCCAGCTTCAGAAAATTAGAAGTGCTGGGGAGGTTCTCATGGCGTGTACAGCTCAAGGTCAACTACATCTCTTGATGTGTGGAAGCCCTTTGGCCTAGCAGGTCAACTTTTAAACTACATGCCTCATCAAAACCATTTTTTTAAAACCTGAATACACTATGTCTTAACAAGGTATGGACTATAGCTTACCTTTTCTTTAACCTTTGCCTCTGATTTCTGCAGGGAACATCCTGCTCTGAGTTCATCTTTTTTAAGGCTTCTCTGTCCACAAACATCAGCTTTGAAATGGGGCACAATATGCTGGGAAGGGAGAAGCAGATTGGAACATGCTTGACAGCATGTAGAGCTAGAAACTAATAGAGCTGCCTAAGATGAAGCTTTAGCTGTGTTGAGATATCAGCTGTGGGATGAACCACATACAAATAAGTTGCTGAGGAAGCTGAGCTGCAGGCACTGGTTAAAACTATGTCTCTACTACACCCTGCAGTTTTCTGTAGAGTTATTGGAGCTTTTTAGAGCTTGGGTGTCAAAGGGAACTGATACAATACCCGTAGGCACAAAAAGGGAAAGAATTTAAGTTAGTCCTAAAGGTATATCTGGAAAACTGCTGACAGAATTGTCCACATTCTCTCCAGGATTGGATGTCATAAAAGACACCCACCACCTTTCCACAGCTTGTTCATTTTTAACTTTGTACACACCAGGTGTGGTCTTCAATCTTATCATCTCGTTATTGTGAAGTCTGTGATCTGCTCCAGGGATTAATTAGAGCTGGTGAGGAGGCTGTGGTCTGTTCTCTGAGACCTTTGCTTTAAATATTGCAAAAGTTTACTTTTAGAGCACATGAACATGGAAGGGAAAGAACCGTAGGGAAGGCTAGACAGCCAAGCTCCACGTTCTCCTGGGAAACAGGAAATTTTAAAAAGAAATAAATAATGTGACAGAGTAGCAAGGCCATTCTAAAGATGATATATGAAATATAGGTTGATCAGCAGACTGTCAGCACAGCTATGGCTGAAAGTGTAATACAAGAACAGACCCAAACTGCAAATTAATTTACATACTTGAATCTGTGAAAACTGTGTGGACTTAGAAGAATAATGAAACTTATCTTGTATTATAGTTGAATAGGGAAATTGATATTAGCCATATTAATGAAATATCACTTTTGATAATTTAAGCTGCATCTTTCCTAATCCTGCCAAGAGAAGTTAAGGGCTTTTGTTCTCAAAGAAATAACAATGTGGTTTTAGGGAAGAAACGCCCAAGGAAAGGGTGTTGTTAAGAAGAAAAATATTTGGAATAGAGATCCTGCTGATGAAAGATGGGAACAAATCACACAAGGAAGAAGAGATAGAAAGGAGCAGCGTTGTTCTTCTGTTCCTTCAGCAACCTCTTCTGAGGTGTCCAGACCCTTAATTGGGAAGGTGTTTGTGTTCTCTCAGGTGTCCTTGCTCTTACACCCTCTATCAGACTTCAATATGGTACCTCCTGAATCTCACAGGCTTGCTCTGCGGGCTTAACTTTGATGGGATAAATGGGCTACAGCATCTAGGGTGGAAATATGATCCTGCCACAGCTGAATGTGTTTACTGTGAATTGAGAATGTGGAGAGGAGAGCCTGCTTATTCTTAGGGTGACAACCATCCTTATGCACCTTCAACCTGTTATTAAAAAGCCCGTAAATATACAAAAGGCATCTAGAATGGATCATCTGAAGTATTTACTAGCACTTTCATTTGCACAAAGTATCATATAATTTCTTCCAAGCCACAAAGAACATTAAAACCTCCTTTGGCACAGCCTTTAGGGTGGTTAATGATGTGAACGAACGTTCCTTTAGGCTACGTAAGGAGGAAAAGAGTAAAAAACATCTAAGGCTCCACTGCTGTAGCTAATGTGATATTCTGTTTCCATGAAATAAAAACGGACCCAGAAGAGACAGAATTTTAGCTTTGTTTTCACCAGAGGACAGATTTGATCCAAGGGAGAAGGGGCTCAGAGAGAAAGGAAAACACTGGGAACAATAGGAGGTGGGGAAGAGGCAAGACAGGAACTTGGCTCTTGAATTTCAGATTGTCCTGGAGGGCTGGGCCAAAGGCTTCCTTTGACTCAGCCACCTCAGTGCCCCTTGGATGGCAGGTTTCCTCACATCCCAGAGGAAAATGGTGAGCACAGTAGTCGGTTCCCGTGCTCCTGTTGGGTGACTTTACAGCCCACCCACTTGCTAGGCTGGGCCCATCCCACTGCCCCAGCCAGGAACAGGGTGCTGAGGGTACCAGGGCAGCCCTGGGCAGTGGGCACCTCCCTGGGGATGGGGACAGGCTGGGACATGGGCATGGCTTGGTGGGACCCATGGCCAAACAGGGCAGGGCTGTGGGGAGCTGGAGGGCTGTGGGGGTGGTGGCTCGTAGCCTGGGGCAGGCTGATGGGGGTCCTGGGCCCTGGGCAGGTGGGGGGAGCCCAGCATGGCTGACAAGGCTGGGCAGGGCTGTGGATGCCCTCAGGGCTTCAATGCTTTTATCCCCTTCATCTTCTCTGGGATTTTTAAATTTTTTTGTTTCTCTTGAAATTTTTCACTCCTCTCTTCTAGTCCTGGTGAGTGCATCATATGTTGGCAGGTGGTTCCTTCCCTATCCGACCTGGGCCACAGTGGGGCTGGAGACAGTGGATGCTGCTTCAGATGCCTCTGAGGTGGTGCAGGGCCAGCAGACCTTTGGTCTGAGGCAGAGGGGCCCCTCAAAAGGAGGGCATGGGGGTTAGCAGGAATGATGGGAGGATGAATGACAGAGGAGGTATTGAGACATGGAGTTCCAGTGGTAGCAGTGTCAGAGCTCTAGTACTGTGGAAATATGATAGGGATAATATTTGAGTGAGGGAAGGATTATTCTGAATCACAAAGCTGCTTATTTTTCCAGTTATTTCAAGTGCTGTAATAAAAGCAATTGCATACTCTCAGCAATAAGGTAAATGAAAGAGTAAACAAGGAACTGGAGTGACATCAACTGCAGTGTGGTGCCTGCACTCCCCCCCTTATATCTGCCCATGTAATTTATTTATGCATTTGAACTTGCTACATTTCCCCATCCTTTCTCCCTGCCACCCTTGCTCCCCGCAGGGCTCTCCCTTCGCTTTGCTGCCTGCTCCCCCATGCTGTCTCTGGCTGCCTGCCCCTTCCTGGCCTGGAAGGGCTGGACAGGGTTCCAGGGCTCCCAGCCCCGCTGCCACCGCTCCTGGGAGCCCTGGGGAACACTTCATAGGTGGCCATGGAAATTTTGCAATGTGATAGTTTTCATGGGAAGGGTGGTTAATTAAGTCATTAAATACTTTCTTATCTCTGGCAGGCAAAATTAGAGAGTCATCTCTACTGGAAGTGTTTCAGAAAGAGCTTCAGTGCTGTTTTCTCCTTGTTTCTCTTTCACACAAAGCCCAGCATTTTAAAGCACTGATTGTTTCACACTGTAAAGTAGCTTGTGTTAAGTTTTGGTTCATCTTGTGACTGACTGTACCAATTCTACCTTAGCATTTCAGAGTATCACAAAATATTTTTCTCCTTTCCTCTTCTGCTGCTGCATCAATGATCAGGAGAGCATAATTATCCATTTGGATGCTTTTACCTATTTTACAAAACAAAAAGTCTTACCCATGCAACACAAATATTTTAATTTGAACAATTAACAAAAAACAACTTAACTGGAACCACTGCCATGATTTTTCCCAGTGAGTGGTTTGGCAAAATGATGGCAACTGGAGTCAGTGATGACTTGGTTTATTTTTCCAAAAAGGACTGAGCCTGGCCAAGTCAGTAGTGTTCAGGATTCAGCTTAAACTGCTAAAATGACTTTTCAAACAAGGGTCTGATGAAAAAGCTGGGAATATTATTCTCTAAAATAGGAAAATATTGTTCCTTATAATGGCAGATCTATTGAGTTTTTATTGCCTTTGAAAATCATTCAGTACTTTGCAATACATATTGGAAGAATTATATCATAGACTCTGCAACACGTTTGAAACTGTAATTTTCATTATTTTGTAAAACATTCTTCTTATTTAATTATTTTTAATAGATTCTTCTGTTGTAAAAGTGTAAAGTAATTTTCAAATAGGATTTGTAAATAACTTAGTTTTAAATTCAAATAAAATATGGTTGAACCCCCAGACCCATTGCTCCAAAAATCAGCACATACATTTTGAGGGATAAAAGGAGATAGTGTGTCTTTATCTGACTATAGAATTTAAAATAATTAACTCTAGTGGCTGAAAGTTTTCATTTTCAGGTTTTCTCAAATGCGAAGGAGATATTTTCGCTAAAATGCTATTGTAAACCAAAGGTTTAAATTCCTCACAACCAAATAATTCCTGGAAGCTTTAAAGAAAACACTAAATATTGGAACACATTCTACAGAATTTCAAAAATGCAAAGCAAATCTCATTGGCTTGTAAGAGTTATTTAAAGCAAAAAATATCTGTATTTACATCTGGTTTTCTTGGGGGGAGAGAAAAAAAGAGTGAACCTGGAAAAATCACAATGCTCTCAGGCAACACTGTTGTTCTTCTCACACAGGTATTGATCTGGTGGCATTTCAAAGACTGGGGGCTTGTGTGGTGGACTTCATTAGATCCTTTGAAGTTTCCCCCTGCTGCATTTTTGTTACAAATTTTAATTTCTGAGTGTGGTATTCCTAGCCTCAGAATATTCATTATTTCCTGCTCTGCTATTTTGGTACCTTATACATAAACTAGATCTCAAAATTAGATTAAAAATAGTCCTTTCTCTAAAGATAACCTCATGAAGAGCTCTTTTACTTACTTGCTTGTTTGTTTACTCAGGGGTCCATCTTTAGCTGGACTTGCCAAGCCCTCTTCCCTTATAATTAAAAGGTATGTTTGGAGCAAAAGGCAAAAATGTAGTGGTTTGTTTATTCGGGAGAAAATGTTAGATTTAATTTAGCAGATTATATTCTTGAAAAGGAGCAGGGCCAAAAATAGATCCTGAGCCAAAATCTGCCTGGAGCTACATCTTGCTTAAGCACCACCAGAGCTGTGATAGGAAGCAGGTCCCTGAGAAACGACAAAGGTTGTGGAGGGGCTGTGTTCCATCTCTGCAGGAATATGAGCGAAGATAATAACCACCCTCTGATAGCTAGAAAAACAGGCCTTTGGTCTGCTTTTCTGCCAGCTTCAACATCTGCCCACACTGAGGGAGAAGCTGGGGAATGTTCTCTGCACACGTGGCATCTCTACGGTGGGGAGGTTCCCTGAGCATGTGACAAACCAGCTGTGAACGACTCTGGAGAACAGGGAGAGTAACCACATCTGTGGCAACTGAGAGAGACCAGCTGAAATGACCAGTCTGATAAAATACACTGTGTGCTTTTCACAGTCATCTTGAACCAAGCATGGAAAATTCACAAATCCCTTCTCCAGAGCTCGGTCCCATAGGTGGTTCAAATACTTAAATTCTGCTCTTGGAGATACTCACAAGGACCTGAAAGACTGGGCTACCAGTTGTCGTGTAATTTAGTCTTAGGATCAAGATTATGTACGATAAGGGTCTTGCATGGTCTGAGGGTACCTCTGCAATGCTGACAGATGTGATTGAGCTGGTGCTGCAGGGAGGGGAGCACACCAGTTTCCTGCTCCAGCCACTCTCGAGTAGCACTGTTCTGTGAAACAAATAGGGACTAGTCTTGGAAAGGGTATAAGGTTAGCAAAGGGTAATAGAATCGTAGAAATTTTAATGGCACTTAGATTAGTCCTTTCCCTCTTTTAAAGATACAGACAACATACCTTGTATATATGACAACGAAAATATCCCATCCCTACTTACCTTCCTTCTCAGCCCCAGGTCTCCATGAACACAGCAACAAGGTAGAGGTTGGGATGGGGAAACATGCAGACAATTAACATGAATCTTTATTCTCTCTTTCTAAAAAGCCCAAACCGCAATTAAAAAATTTCAATTACTGGGAGTCATAGCTGCATATTTCAGGAAATGAGGATATTTCAGTGAATTAAGAAAATAAAAAGGAGAAAGGAAATAAAAGATTTCCCAGTGTTTGTCATCTACTATGCATTGCCACGATTCAGCATTCCCTTTTTTTGGGCAGAATGAGATGAGAAGAGGGCATTTAATATTTTTAGGGCTGGACATCCTAAAAGGGGAAACTGTCAACAGTGGCCAGTACACCAAGGGGTAGTTCTCAGCTGCTCACTGGCAGGGAGCAGCAGCTATTGTTGAGGGTACTCATGTTCGAGCTCTGCAATTCTATAATTTTATATGTTTGATTTGTTGTTCCTCATCTCCATCCCTTTTTTACATAAAGCAAAGCACTGAACAATAGCAGGTACTAGAGGAAGAATATAAACCCAGGAAAAAAACTTAGATACTATGTGAAGTACTTTTCTGGTCTACAGACATTTGCACCTTGGGACCACCTTAGATAGAAGGGGTGATTCAAACTAAACAGTATTTGATGGCTTTTTCTTCCTTTTTTTTGTCCAATTCTTCCCTGAACTTATAAGCACTTCCTAGACTCCTGGTGTCCTGTAACGAGGAGCTTTACAGCTTAATGCTGTATGGCACTAAGAAGTACTTTCCCTTGTTTTAACTGTTTTGTTTCATGCCTTGTGATTTTTTGTGTTCTTAAAGAAAGTTATCTGCTTTTATGTTCTGCATCAACCATGATTTTATCAGCCTCTGCCATAAGTCCCCTGCCCCTTAATTCCTTTTTCCTGAGGAAGAGATGACCTGGAAACTAGAAGTGTATGAAATCCTCTCAGGTACATTTAACAGAACACACAGTCACAAAGTGTCTCCTTGTAAAAAGAAAAGCAACAGCCTTAGTCTGCACTACAGGGTCTTCTTTCTCAAAGGAACGCCTTTGTTCAGGGTAACACTCAAATTTGAGTTCTAAAAGCAAGACCTTGACCTTCTGCCAGTCTAGTTAAACCAGCTTTACAAGTATTATAAATCCTGGAGTGGTTCAAAGATTTTGAACAACTACACTTTGTTTTGAATCACAAGCAGTGACAGAATTTTTGTGCTGCATTCCCATGACTACTTTAGTGACAAATTTAAACTTTAGAGAAATAAAATGTTACTCTCAAGGTTTTTAGATAAAGTATCTATTTCAGGAAAGTATTTTTAATGTTTGCAGCTAGTGTTTCTCCTCCTGCTCTTCTTTCTGTAGTATTAATTGTAGTATATTTCCCAACAAACTGCAGCTGCTCTCCAGTGTGGGGTAGGAGAGGTGGGGGCTCTATTTTGCAGATGTGTTTAGGATATGCAGGAATTTGAAGGTGTGAGGAGGACCTATTATGCAATGGTTCTAATGCCCCACCTGCAGGCCGGGACCTTACCTTTAAACCTCCTTTGTATGGGCCAAAGACTTCTGCATTTCAGAGGCAAGGGTATGTGCAAACAGTGTCTGACATCAGTGGAATTGAAGACCTGACAAAAGATTTTATTGCTCTTTGGTTTGGGAATAATTTTACATTGGAGAAACACTTACCTTGCACCTCTAAATCACAATATTTGGTTCGACTACAAGCATTTTCCTGCATCACTTTGCACTCCCAGGTTATTCTGGTTACATTTGCAGGTGCCTAAGACAAGTCTGGAAAATGGCTTTCAGAGGTGTAGTAGACAAAACCAGCCCTTGCTGCCCTGCAGCAGGACTTTGGCATGAGACCCCAGAGTGAAACCACACTTTATCTCAGACATAGCTGAGAAACTCAAGGACAGAAAGGAGGATGGGACCAGCTGGGAAACACTAAACAAATCAGCCTACGCACCCACACCTCATTCTACTTAAATGGCCTTGAAATGTGCTTACAGACAAAAGAGCTGTGAATTGTGCTATTTGGCTGTGCTGGGAATTAGCATAGAAAAAATCAGCATAGAAAGCCTGGGTTAATTTATTATTTTCACAAATCATAGCAAGTTGTTTTGCTTTCTGTGAAAATATTATTTCACTAAGAAGCTTTTTATAGTACAACCTTTCTTACGTAGCATCACATTTACGGTTGTTCTTATTGTGGTAATAAGCAAAGTGCAAGGAAGGACCACATTGCAAAGCAAAGCAACAAACCCCTCTGACCCTGGAACTGCTTGCAGAGCAGAACTGATGACTGTATGAGGAATCTAATCATGGCCACAGGGGAGATAAAATGTATTTCAGACTCAGAGAGGGCTCTAGCGAGGTGCTCTCATTACTGATAGACAGATATTCCCTTTTGCCAGATGGGGAGAGATGCCTGTGTTGCCCTTGGCTGAGCACACTGGCAGGAGGCAGCGGTGTGATGAGCACTGACACTGCACTGTGCCTGGTTCTGACTGTTCACGAGTGTACTTCATGTGTTGGTTGTTATATGGTTCAGAACATGTTGTCTAATAGACAAGAAAGCTTGCAGAGTACAAACACCTAGAACCCATTTGCCTGCCTTCATAAGCAGTTGTCACCCAGATGATCCCCTAGACCTCCCTTGCTTATGCTTCTAATTAGACTTCTAGTTCTGTAGCCACAGAACCAGTGCAGCCTCTGCCAAGAATCAATAAAATGTAAAGCTGTAGGCAGCCAGAATGCAGCCCATTAGATACCAGATCTTCATGCCAGGGTGCTTTCCTGTATCAGCATACCATGAAACCTGAGAGGAATGTCTGAAAAGGACTCACTGCCTCTAGGGTCTTGCATATATGTGCAGTGTCCTTGGGACATGGCTTTCCAGAATGGGATGTGATGTGATTTTTAGCATTGTTACCACAGAAACTAAGCAACCTGGAATGAGCCAACTTCTTACCTTGCTATCTCTCAGAGCTGTGCTGCTCCAAGCAGAAGAGATCCCTGCACAGCGTCGGAGAGAAAACGTGTCCACTGCAGCTGTCAGCCCTTTCCCAAACTTCCATTGTCTCAGTGTAAATCACTTTTATTCATTAATTTAAATGTCTCCATAGTGTACATGTTATCAGTGTTTGCACATTTGCTGCTTTTTTAGTAGGTGTGCTTTAGGTATACTGCAGTTGGATTCTGTTTAAGCATAGGAATATTTTTATGAACACTATGGGTTTCTCATGGAGCGTTCACAAAGCATTTTCAGGATAGCCTTTGTATGGATTATGAATGCACCTTGGCCTCGTTCCCCAGCTCAGGGACAATATTCACGGGCCACAAAAAGCACAACAGGCCCCACTGCTGGTTCCTAATACAGTCAAATGTGGTGCACCATAGGATGTATGCATTCCATATAATGTGTCCCACATGGTAAGGTTTTCAGAGGGGACATCAAAACCTCTAGAAGGTCACTGAGCCTTTACATCCCAGCCACGGCAAAGTTCTTTTCTTTGCTTTCCTATGTGTTGTGCAGGATGCAGAGCACAATTATGATCTGAAATAGGTACTGCTCTGTAGCCTTAATCTTCTAGTTAATAGATGCTGTGTACATCTCATTTTCCCAGGTGCTTTCAGTCTTGTCTTCAGAGATGAGAGTTAAACAAGTTTTGCTCTGTGAGACAGTAGAAGGCTTCTTTGCTTTCTGCAGGAGAGGAGGGGGTACTCTTATCTCAGGATAAGAGCAGCAATGGCAGCTTTGTTAACATGCATCAGACAGAAGATGTTATGGTGCTTTGGGCTCCCACACAGTGAGGATTAGCCTATGTGTCAGAGGTTCACATGACCCTGTACTCTACATCTACCTGCTCTGTGGCCTTCATTCTCCCTTGGAGAAAACACCTGAGAGATCTGGAGACACCAGCAATGGCATCTAGTGCCCTAACACCATTACAGCATGAAGACCTGCCATCCTATAGCTGTCTGCTGGCAGTTTGAAAGTGTCACAGCCTAGCTGAGCAGTTGGGTGGGGAGAAAAGAGCCCTTCAGTTTGTCCCAAAAACTAGAGTGAAGTTACTTGTTGCATGTATCCCATCAAGATTGCTGAGCAATTGGGTGGGGTGGGGAGAAAAGAACCCTTCAGTTTGTTCCAAAAACTGGAGTGAAGTTACTTGTGCCATGTATTCCATCAAGACTTGCTGAGCAATCGTGTGGCATGCAGAGCACAGCACAACATAGAGAGCACCGCTGCACTGAACACATTTGAGGTGGAAAATCCCCAATGTGTTCCTAGGGAAGCAGTGAGAAGCTCTTCTGTAAAATATTGTTGTTCATGGAGATGCTTTGTTTCATGTTAGATAGTATGAACCTGACAGAAATAGTTTTGAAAGTATGTCCACACAGGCATGTGAGGCAGCCTGGAATCCGAATAACATACTTGCCCTTGGGACGAACTCTCCCTCTATATGCCTCAGTGTCTGACCTTTTCACAGTGTTTTGGGGGGAGACATTCACAATAGGAAAGATGATGAGGGAGAATTCCTCTTTGCAGCACTTGGGGGTATCATGGTTGTGCACGAAAGCTGCAAAGTTTCTGCCGTTAATAAAGAAAGAAAAGTAAGTGAGACAGACCTTGCAGCTGGTTCCCCTCTACCTTGGCTAATGTTTGTCTGGGAGCAGGGAGAATCATTAACTGCCCCAGAAAAGTTTTATGGCCTGAAGGTCACAGAGCAATGGTGCACTGAAAGACCACAGGAGTGCAGCAAAACAATTTTGCTGGTGCTGGGGAGACCAGAGCACCTTGTCCATGAAAGGCAGAGTTTATAGGCACACTTATAAAGCTGCAAAGTTGCATCCAGGTTCGGTCCTGCAATTCTTCATCTGTGCTGACACAGCACAAGGATGTGAACATTAGACGTCCTAAAACCTATTTTTAATTATTATTATTTTTATCCCTTATTGCAGTTCCAGGGAAAAATTAGCCCTAAATGTCTAACTTTAGCTACCACCTGATAGATTTCTGACATCCTGGTCTCATGCTCTTGTCTTCACGGTCTTTTTTTCCTGACCAGACAAGGTGCTCCCTGCTCTTTGGTTGGTAATGTTCTGTGTTGCTGGGAAGATTAAACCTACTGCTCCCCCACGAACACCTGGCAGCTCCCTAACTTGCTGTGATATTAATTAAGCTGCTTCTCCTGGCTGAGAGTAGAAACTCACCTCCTTTCTTCATGCCCTTGAGCATATGCAGAGTCTTTATCTGAGGGCACTTGTTTCTTATAGTCCACAAAGCACAAGCAAGGCTTGTCCTCTCAGTGTGGGACTCCTATTTTGACCCTATTTCTCACAGCTCAGGCCAGGTGATGATAAAGAGCATTTGAGGAGGAGGAAGGCAGATTCCACCTCCCACGGCTCAAACTCTGTGCCTTCACCAATAATCAGATAGGTCTCAGCCTCCTCTAAGGACATCCCCTCTCCTACCACCCTGACTGTAGGAGTCAAACTCCACCTATGCCTCCCTGCAGTGCTGACATCCTATTTCCAGGACAGAGTTCTGCTGTTTTCAGCTGTACCTGGTGCCTGAGGTTCCTGAGCAAGGGACAAGTCTGCACTACCCTGTGCTCAGGGCTTTGTTCCACAGACATCAGACCAAGGTTATAGCACATTCCTCCCATTCCCCTTCCTCCCTCTTTCCTTAGAATATGGCCTGGTGCATGGTATCTGTGTGCAGGTGCATTTATCCATCCAGAAAGTCCTCAGTCTTAGCATTTACAAACTTAAAGGTCAGTACATCTCACTTGGCACGAGCAGGAAAAACACACCAACCTTGTAGGAATACTGATGTGTTACTCCACGTAGTTTACTTTGTGCAATGTAAGCATGATCTCCAAGTCTTCAAGGCTTGCACTCACCGGCTTTTTTGTTGCAAGAAAGATGCGGCAGTTAAGATTCTGCCAGCATGCAATGCCCAAATATAATGCAATTAACATTTTGACCACTGGATGTTACTCTTGCTCCAAACATCTGCAGGGGAATGCAGGGTAAAGACTTACTGGCAATGCAATCTTCTAATTTTTTAACCTAGAACCTAGTTAAATCAGTCAGCAACCTGTGGATAGGTGTATCATCTATTTATTGCTTGCCTGTTATCTGAAGAAAAATAGTAGAAAGTTATTATTGGGATATAAAGGAATGTCTGCATCTGGCAACATGCAAGCAGGTGATTAATTGTAATGGGCTGAGATTTTAGCAATGAAGAAGCAAGTGATTTTTCAAATCATTAGGCTTGGGAATTCTAGCACATTGTCCAAGACAGTCAAATGGTTTTGTATGCATTATACCAGCGGTGCTTGAAGTCCAGAAATAAACCCCATTTTTTAGGCATCTTTGACCACTTATGCTGCACTTTACTCATTATCCCACTTTCCCTAGAATAGCTAGTAAGTTTTATGTGTAAGCAGGGTCTTTTAATTTTTTTTATTATTATTGTTTTTATTACTTTAATCATATACAAGCATCCTTGAACACTTCTCATTCTCTAATTATTTTGCTCTCTACTACATGCCTCACCCATCCTTCCCGTATGCCTCCCACATACTTTCTGCATGCCACTTTTCACTGATGTGGATCAAAGTCTTCCTCTCAGATGAGCACAGTTGCTATGGTTGAAATATGCCCAAAGCAATTCCTCATTTATTGATTGATACCTCTGTGAAATACTTCCTTTGTGCATACTCTGCTGCAGGAGCTCCTGTTTTCATCTTCCCCAAATGAAAAAGCCTTTTAAATATGCATGATCATTTGTTCACCCATAGGTGGACACCATATGTGTGGATGATAAATCCTTCTATAGGTGGACACAACCAACACTCTATATAAGCTGAAAGAAATTCAGCTACACGTGGCTGCACGTGAGTTGTACACAAAGATGGTTCTGCAGTCCTTGGTGATTCCTTTTGATTCCTCACATATTGCAGGAAACATCCAGGAACTGTTCCCCCAGCAAGGCAGTGTTTTCTTACAGTATCATTTTAACTGTAGATCCAGTAAGTAATTTACATATTGTTGTATCATTCCACAGTTCCAGTAGCTGCAAGTAGGCATCTAGGAGAACAAGTTTTGTACACTTTTCTGAGATACTCATGTGATCTCCAGGCCACTTTGCCATATATGAAGACATACCTGGCTTGAAATCAGAGGTAAGAGTCCTGCTCAAATGCAAAAAATGTGAATGCTCACAGACAATACTCAGATAGGGAACTACTCAAGGGGAATTCACACTGCCTGTTTTATCTGCTTAATATAAGTGATTAATGCTCCTAAAGAGGTGAGCCAACTGGTACATGGCAGAAACCTAATCCAGAAAGAAATGAAACTCATGATGGAGATGCTGGTTTCATGCATGTGCGTGGTTTCATGTGTGTTGAATGGGAAAGGGAAGGCTTCATCACTGTGCATACCAACACAGCATAGAGTTATTAAAACAACAACAACAGAAAAACCTTCTATTTTTGACTCAGTGTTATCACAAAGTGGCCAGCCAAAAATTCTGAATCATTTTCTTTACCTCATCCTAATAAATTCTTAGAGACTAGATACTGAAAATAGTTTTATTTATCAAACTTTCCCTCCCCCCACTTTATATACGGTAGTTTCTATCTTTTCTCTAGAAGACTGGTAGTGGGCTCATGGGATATTTTAACACAGATTAGGAGGTTCAAATATGAAGAAAACTTTACATGTCAGTTTAAAAAACTCCCACATTTTCTAAGTCTGCTTGCTTGCTAGGACAGAGCAGTCTACACCTTTTGCTACACACTTGCCTGTTGTCATGATTTATACACCGGATTAACATGAAGGATAATAAATTAACAAAGTGTAGCTCCATAGCGCATAATCCACAGTGCTTTAAATTAAAACTGTCCGCTGTGGGCACAAAAGTGATTGGAGCAGAACTTTGCCCTGCAGGCGTATTTTTCACCATCCCATCTGTTGCCCCAGATACTAGGGTTGGAAATGCCCATTTTGTTAATTTTTCTTTCTTTTAAAAATGGTTTTCTTATCTTTTCTCTCTTGAGACTTTTCCAAATGACACAGGAAAACAACATTCAAACCAAGGCATGGAAGTGGAATGCAAGCTACAAGCCAGAGCACTATAAAATATTCAAAGAAGAAATATGTGTGTATTTAGGTCAAGTGAAGCAAGGGATCCCTGCAGTCACTTATTTTTTGTGGCTCGAATGCATTGTTACTGCTTAGTAATCATTTGCCTAGGATGCCTTCTTCTTTTAGCTCTCTTCAGATAAAGAGCTGGGTGGCCTGGCATTTTGTCCCTGAAGTCTTTTCCACGTGATCTGCCTCCATCCCATGTCAGTCCTCTTTCCATCAGTTTGAGGAAACAAACTTAGCTTCCTGTAACACAGAGTAAGGCAAGCAGGATACCCAGAGTAGAATAGATCGAGTACAAAGCATCAGATTATCCAACTCCTCTGAATTTAATCAGGAGCTGATTACTTTGGAATTCCCCATGACTTAATCAAGGTGAACTCTTGGACAGATTAGCTCTCAAAGTTTTGCAGAGAAGTATCCCACTGCAGGCCACAGCAACATTTACAACGGCTTTATCTACAAGAGCTTTGCTTTTCCCTATCTGCTTCTTCTCTCTTGGACCATTATTTCCTGCTATGGGTTGGGAAAACTTCTCTTCTGGGGGAAGATGAAAACACGGGAGACAATTATTGTGAATTATTTACCTTTCATTAAACCCATTTGATCCTCCATTCTGGTAAAATCAGGGCCAACATAGTCTCTTTCGAGGTTACCTAATTGTGAAAAATTTCTTACACACACACTTTTGCCTCATTTTTCTTCATGTATTCTGTATGTGAGACTGCAGCAGTGACAAGCCTCTTTGCCATACCTGAACCTTTCTTAGAGCAACCAATATGTGAGAATTCAAAAAAGTTCAAACTGCTAATTTCCCACAGCAATTTTCCAACTGCTAGATCAGTAAATATACATAGTCATGTTTTTAAGCTTTGCACACAGAAATGCAGGTCTAACTCAGTGAATTTCTGAAAGCCGAATGATTGGACGCTCTTGCACTGATCGTTTCATGTAACTTTTCAGGTTTCCTGAAATATTCCTGAGTTGTATTATTTTACACCTAAAACTTTGCAGTTACTTCCTATCCCATATAAAAAGCCAGCATGTACCAAATATTGGTCTTGACGTACACAGATTGAACAGCAACATCCAGGCTTGAGGTTGTACCAGCTGGTGCTGAGAAAGAGCTGTTTATGAGGCATCTGTTGGATCTTAGCAATGTGTGGAATGAGGATGGGGGAAAAATGTCCCTAATTTTCCCAATCTCCCATTCCATCACAAACCATGATGCATCTAGAAAAGAAGAGCCCTGGGCATTCAATCATTTTGGATCCAGATTCTCTGACAGTGGTTACTTCAAACACTCACTTGGGCATTCAGCTCCATACACCCCTAGGGCCCTGTCTGCTTTCTCCTGCAGGAGTCCCTGAAGCTCTTCAGGGCACCATGTCTGAAAAACTGCTCTCTGGTGGGATCAGGTCCCTGTAAATGTCTCTTTCCATCCTTAGAAGCAGATAAGAGATACTAGATTCCTGCTGGTTCAGGAGGGAATCGCTGGCCTCCACAAGCAGGCAGGTTGCTCCCTCTTCCTAAGGCAGACACTGAGAAGCTATTCCACCAGTGAGGAGTCCCATGAAGCATCAGAATTAATCTCTGAGTCAGATCTCCCTGTCTGATTCTGAATACTCTCTAATTTTTCCTTTCTTCAAACCAAACTTGTGCTCCATCTCATTTACAGCATGTGACTGCTCACCTCCAAATTGCTGATATTTAAGTCATGTGACAAACACTGAAAAATCAGCATATGTAATACTATAATTGGGCCCTCTCTGGCTCTCAATGTGTCTGCTACCTTCACCGTTACTTTCCTATCACCACACACACTTATGCCTGTAAATAGCATAAAATCAATAAAATGAATAAAATGAAAGCACCCACATGAATCAGTATTTTTTTCTTTCCAGATGTGTCAGCATTTGTAGAGAAGAATGGGGAAGGAGAGCTTGCTCCATATGCACTTTTATACAGTGCTGCTGGATCCAGACCCAGCACTGTTGTGCAGAGCTGTTCCTGGGAGTCTCTGTGCAGGGACCTTCAAAGGGGTGAGGGAAGCCACTGGGCTGCCCATCCACTTCAAGCCTACCTGGGATGCCTGTCCTTACTTGGCATTAAAGTCACATTAACAGCCCAGCCCCTCCAAAGTGGCAGATATGTTTAGTAGTGGGAGCAATAGTAGCAATAACATGTACTTTGTGTGATTTTTCACCAAGGATGGACCAGTTCCTCTAAATGGATTACTTTCTCTACAAGGATAACCCCCTGGGTTTTCATACCCCCTGCAAAGAGCAAACAGAATGTTAAAAAGCTCTACTGCTATCTGAAGCTGTTTTGTAATCCTCTAGATGTATTTTTAAAATTAAAATACACTTGCTTTCTTCTTTTATTGTGAACTCAGTCAACAATTAGTTCTCTCCTGACTGCTATTTGTCCAAGGAGATTAGGAGAAGGTGAGGAAAATTATGATTCTAAACAGGGATGGAAAAACTGAACCTCCTCCTTGCCAGGACTCTGGGCAAATCCCCTTCTAGAGCATAGCTGGCTATGTCCAAGGTCAATGCCTCTGCTGATAAGAGCTGTGGTGAAGAAACACGGAAGCAAAGGCCTACTCCTCCTGCTGTACCCCTGGCCCCCACCTGTGCTACATTGCTGCTGTGCTGCAGTGCTGACTGTGCCCTGGCTCCGGCTGCTGTGATTCTGGCCCTGATCCAGCTCCACTGGCTCAGCTTCCTGACTTTCCCTTGTACGTGTGTGTCTTGCTGCTGTGGACTTGCTTGGTGACCACCCAGCTGTGTCTGATGCCAATTACTGCCCTGGACCTGATCCTGCCCTGGCTTCTTAGCATCCTTGGCCCCTTATGGGTGAGGGCTCTGCTTTGCTGGCCATGCTGCCATGGAGGAGCACCGAGGTCCTCACAGCACCCTGACTTGCTCTAGGGCTTTCTGGAGAACGACTTAACCAGTCCTCTAATATTGCCTCCAATTCAAAACCCAGCTGAGACTGAATTGGCCTTGTGTGGCCACATGCTGAATCTGTTTCTGCCCAACTCACTATTTCCAATGAGTAACAGCAGATTTGTCAATATTTGTATTGCATCCCCAGGAGAAGTCAGCTTGTTTAAGCTGAAGTCAATATAAACTACACTGATTCATGCTGGCTGAAAAATCTGTCCATGTTCTCTAAACAATTCAGTTGAGTTAAAATCCCTGCACATTTAGAACCAGAAGTATCTTGTGTTTAATATCTCCGTGTTAATATTTTCCCATTATGTAGATCAGAGACTTGGGGAAACGACATTAGCACTTTCCTTCAGTGCCATTTATAGCTTTTGACAGCTTCCTGACATTGATAAAGCATGTTATGAAAAGCAGAGTTACCAGGCTGATGACACTGAGTTATGTTTTTATTAAAAGCATTATTCAGCTGTCACACAATGTCATATGTAAATACCCTCATGAGCTTCTAGAGAAGCAAAGTTGTATAAGCAAGAGGTCTCCGTTTCCACTGTTGCCTTTGCTGTAAGGATACCACACCAGTGGAAGGAGAAGAGAATGGATGCCCTGAAACTCAAATCCACCCCTCCTGGTTTGTGGGTGTTCCTGGGTAAAGGCACAGGACACATGAATTCTCAAGCTGTATGAGAGAGGTGTTACTTTCTAGATGGATATCTCAAAAATTAAACAGATAATTAGAACCACTATTTTCACTCAGTTTCTCATGTGAATAAATGCTCTCAAATTGATCTGTTTTAAAACTCAGCTTTGAACTCAGTTGTGATGCACTACGTGGAGATTATTTGAACATCTCCCATTGCAGTGTGTACCTCATGAAAAGCAAGGATTTTGCATACTAGACTCCCCACAAGAGTACTGTCTTGTGGAGGTACACCCTGACTAGTTCAGGGACTGATTATGCATAGCTGTGCAAGGCTGGGGCTCATCTGCAGTCTGTATTTATGCTGCTCCATGGGTAGATTTTACAACCTGCAGTTCAATTCCTTGCTTTACAACAACATAACTGAAAATCCCAAAGCCAGGTACTGTAGAACTGACCTGGAGTTACTGCAGCAAAGCGGCACAACAGGTCCCTCTACCTGCCTTGAGACAACAGGGTGATGGACAGCAATAGGGTGCCACAGAATCATAGAAAGGAATAATAGAATCATTTAGGTTAGAAAAGACCTTCAAGATCATCGAGTCCAACCACAGACCTAACAATGCCGATTTCACCACTAAACCCTGTCCCTTAGTGCTGCGTCTGACACATTTTTAAAATACCTCCAGGGATAATGAATCAACCACTTCTCTGGGAAGCCTGTTCAAATGCTTAATAATACTTCCAGTGAAAAAATTTTTCTTAATATCCAATTTAAACCACCATAGGGTTTGGAAGCTGGAAGGCTGCAAGCAGTGCATGATTAAACAAGAAGGAAAGTCACTGTCAGCAGACCAGGCTGCTGAACTCCAGTGCCTGTAAAAACACAGCACGTGTAGGTGCTCCAAGAGTGGAGGTACTCTGAGGAAAGCCCACAAACATCACATGGAAGGTCTTCCCTGTCTTTGTTAAATGTGTGTACCTTCTGAACATTGTCCAGTGACAGTGAGACAGCATAATTTTAGTGAGGTGGCAGTTGCTACAGAAACTGGTCGCTGGAAGAGTCACACAATTAAGGCAAGTAAAACCCAAGGAAATCATCCATGTCTAAACTGACTTCCTGAACATCCACACCTCCTCTTATTGTGTGCACTTATATGCGGAGAAATGGAGTGTATAAATAGGTGTAATATTTATCATCAAGCAATTTGAGAGGTTTTTTGAGGGGGGGGGCAGGGAGGGAGGAGTGTACATCCTCTTTAAAAACAAAAGAAATGACCACTTAGAGACAGAGCAAGCTTTTATAAAAGGTCTGTCTTCCCCTGCCCTTATTTATTATTTAGTTCTTCGGCTGATGTATTTAATACTGCAAGGCACTTAGAGACTCTACTTTGAAAGAAATACACTGCACAAAAGCAAGCTTCCTCATAGCAACAGGATACCTCTTCAAATGTTGTCTTTTCACAATTAAATAAGCCTCTTTATTACTGCTGTGTTCGATAAGGAACAACAAAAGTGCAGCATGTCTTTAGTTTCTCCAAGATGCATGCTATATGGGTAGCTCTATTCCTCTCTCATTTTCTGTTTTGATAGCAGAAAACAGAAAACTTCACACCAGTGAGTTGACTCTGACTGTAACTTGGTACATAGAAGGAAAGAATTAGCTATACTATCTATTTGCTCTTAATGCTGAAATTGGTTGGAGGCGCAGAGCCACGTACTGATTTACTTCATAAGCCCTGAGGATAAGAGCTGCAAAAGAAACTATGAGCTTTGTCCTAGGCTTTTTTAAGTTGACAGCAGTAGATAATACATTAAGTGGAAGGCACACCGGAGACACCATTGTGCACTATTATCACATGAGAAATAAAAATAGACTTCAGTGTTCAGAGAAAACAGTGACAAGTATTAGTTCTTCACCCAGGTAAGCAGAGTCTGGCTCCAGGCTGAGCAACTAAACCCTTCACATGCCTCTTTCCTTCACAGCAAATCAAAATACTGCTCATAAAGCTACTGTGAAAATCTTGATTAAATGATTAATTTTCATGGACCTGTGAATTGTTGGACATGCTGCCTTACAGCTTTTGAACTTGCACACTCTTTTATACCCTTGAATTACAGAACCTCAAGATCTCTCTGTGTGTAGGGGCCTGTCATGCATTGACTTCTATTTGAGTGGAAGGGAGTACGTACAAATCCTTTCAGCAGATGAAGGAAGAACAGGCAACCAACTGTTTTCTGAAACTTTTTGCATGCTCCCAGGGCTTTACAGAATGGATTAGGAGCTTGCCCTTGGTAGCGGCCCCTTACTGCAGTGCACAGTGAGTGGCATTAAATGTAGCACGTCACTGCTTCGAGCCAGGAGCCCAGTGTAACCACCTCAGAGAGATTAAAAAGGGCAAGGCTGTGACCAAAGTTCTGGGTTGCATTGTGGAGTCCTGCCCTGCAGTGTTGTACATCAACATCCCTGCAATGACTTTCCCCCAAAATAAAAAATGAAAGCCACCTTGCTAACTGCACACTAGGAACACCTGTCAGCCTCTGCTACCATGGAGGTAGCAGAATGCATACTGAAACTAAGTCTAGCTATTAGTCTTACTCATACCAGAAACTCAGACTATTTATTTAGTGAAGTAATGGAACTGAGAAATGTGTAATGCAAAAATACAATTTTGGGAGAGTAGGGGGAACTTTTTAGGCATAGAAGTTTCACAGCTATTCACTCAGTTCACATTTGTTTATTGATCTGGAAACCTGCTGCTGCTGCAGTGAGGACTGAAACTGGAGCTCTCAAACTGAGCACATCCTCAGCTACAAGAAAGATTTGAGAGATCCAAATTTGGAATGAAGTTCTAAATACCTATATGTGGCCTAGATAGTGCTGTAGGAGGGTAGGGCACTACTTTAAGAGGCATAAGGTCTCCTTTAGGTTACTGGTCAGGTAACTGCACATACACTGTTTGCCATCAGCCAGCAGTGTTGCTTTATTGCAGCTTACATGCACAAACCTCAGTGAATGCATGGGCAAATAAGAATACCCTCACGCTTGCATTTAGTACCTGCACCAATGTATAATTCAGGCACAAAGCATACAAACTTTTGCAAATGAAACAGGTATTGGCATTTTCTCCTTGAAGGAAAAAAATTAAAATCAAAACCCACTCAGGCTGGGGATGGCAGGTGTCTGACTTTGCAGAACCACACCTGTGCCTCCTTGCTGCAGATGAGCAGGGAAGTGGCTGCCCCATTTTTGAGTTCTGGTGGAGGTGTAGGCTCCCTGAGAAATCAGATAAACTCTGCCTTTAAATAAGTAGATATATGGTGGAAAAACAAGGGAGGAGACCTATTTTATCTGTTTTGTTGTGGCTGAAATTGAAAGCATGGTCTGCCTGTCTTCTTTGGGTAAATGTCAAGTCAGGATTTTTGCAAGGAGTTTCAAAGTGAGCTGCGTAAGATCAGGTGGAAACTAGGTTAAGACATGAGTGTAGTTGGCTACACAACAGTCAGGAGGAAAGATTAACTTATCTAATTTCTGCTTCTCATGTACTGGAAACATGTCTAAGTGAGGTGGTGATGGAACTGCCTACTGACTGGGTAATGGCAGCAGGGAGTAGACAGTGTTACTAGTAAAATATTAATGAGATGAATGAAACTTTAATTTCAGTGTTTATGCACTAATTTGTTGCTCTTATTTTCACTTTACATTGTCTAGGTCAGTGAAATGCCATATTAATGAAAACAGCTATATGCTGAGAAGCTTGAAACACAGAAGGACTCTTCAAGAAACTAGATGCTACATTATTGAGGAACTATAACCCTTGACTTTTTGTTTGTAAAATGGGGAAGGAAAAAATGTCTACTAAGGGTACTTAAAAGACTGGAATTCTACTGCTCATGTTATGCAGACCAGCAGGCTTCTGCATTAGTCTTCTTCTGCATGTAAAATACATGAACAATTTGCAGCACTTTTAGTTAATTGGGTCATTGCTTTTTTTCTCCCTTGTAGCCTTTTAACTGGACTCCTATAGATCTTCTAGTCCCAGATTTGCTTTTTTTTGTCTGCTTCTAACAAATTATAAATAATATTTGTGTTTTAGTTTACCATTTATAAAGTGGACCTGGTAATATGTAATCACCTCACAAGAGTATACGGAAAATTGACTGCAATTTGAACCTAGATCCTCTGATTCTTAATTACCATGCAGTAACTGTACAGCACTGCAGCCTGAAAAATAATTTAGTATTGAATTACTGAAGACATGACCTCATTTTATTCCCAGTGTCAATTTTAGAAGGTGAAAATGTTCCATTTAGTCTATTTTCTGAAATAAAATAATTGTGACTAACTAATTAGCAGCAGTTAATTGACAGACTTAGTTTAGCTAAAGTTTTATCTACAGTATATTTGCTACAGCAATAAAGGTGCTTGCTGCAGATGGTGACTCGTGAAAAAGAAAAGACTGTGCTCCCCAATCAATATATTTATGTCATAACTGGAAACAGCTTGCGAGCACTTTATTAAGTCATTCCCGGAGCTATAATTGAGCAAAGGAAGTTGTGGTACAAATGTAAGTAGACAATGAGAAGTTAGAAACATTTCTTCTGCTCACAAGTGAAAGTAGCAGGGGTGAAAAGGCGGAAAGAGGAGAAATGCAATGTATTCCTAAGATATACGTTTACAGCAATCATGCATCTGTGTGCACATCTATGTCCAATTTCTTGTACCTCATGCAAAATAAGCCTTGTTACGAGTTTTGGGGTCTTAATTAAAATAAGTGCGTAGGTGCCCTTCTTTCGTGTGGAAATGATGAAATAACCAGGAGATGGGAAAAATCCAAACCCATAAAGTGCTCTAGCTCTCCCCCTAGTGCCTCTGCAGCAGATTTAACACGGGGTTGGAAATATTTTTGTTTGTTTGTTTTACTTTATTTTTACCTCGCCCTGAAAGTCTATTTATCCCACATTTGCTAGCAGCTGTACAGAGTAGGTGTCAAAAGCTGCTACAGATGGGAGGCACGAACTCCCAGCTAACAGCCTTTTGCGTGCACCCAGTCGGGTTACAGGAAACCAGCCTTGTGTAGGCAGGTGTCATGAAGCCTGCTCCTTTGTTTAGTTCCTGTAAGGATTTCAGGATTTGGCCCAGGACAAATAACAGTCTCACAGCTAGCTGACCACTGCGCAATGCTCATGGAGCTTTCTCTGTGGTGGACTATTGAGCCAAAGACCTCTGGGCAACTCCAACAGCCCTGCCCTAAATGTATTGACACCCAAATGTGTAGAACTGCAGGGTGTTCCTCCTCTAAAGCATTTAACCAATTCAGAATTGGTAGCAAAAGTGGCCTTGGACTTGGAGACACTCAGGCATTTAAAGAAGTAGAAAGGCATCCACAGGTATTTTCAGTAATGTACTGCACTTAACTTGTGGTGAGGCAGGAGTCTGAGATTTTAGAATCCCGCTGGGCATCTGCTTCTCTATCCCAGTGGGTACATAGGTATGATCTTGACCTGTAGACACTAAAAGGTGTGAAGGATTTATTTACCACAAAAAGCTTTTAGCAAGAAATATATGAGTCAAAACTATAAACTCCTTGACTTGTGACTCAGCTAATACCCAACCTTAAAAAGGCCCTTATATGCTCAGAGTCTCTTTTTGATATTACAGTTGATTTGGCATAGCAAAATCTGCTTTTAGGGATTTCTAATGCTTCCTCATTCCTCATAGGTAGGCCATATTGCATAGGAGTTCTGATCCAATTTATGCCCCTCTTTGGCTGCCAGGACTTTGATCCAGGAAGTGCTTTCAGGGTTATGCCTGGTGCATCGGGCAATAACATAGAAGGGAAGGAGTGTGCTTGCTTGTGTGTTTTCCCTCCTTTAATATCCCAGTGATATTCACCTGGGATATGGTAAATATAGGTTCATTACTGTTTTTATTTACTTGTGTTACTGATGGTTCAGTATGTGTCCTCTGCTAAAGGAGATTTGAATTTGTACTTTTCAGGAGAGTGCCCACTCTAGAGGTTATGAGGAAGGGGCTGCGAGCTGAGTCAGAGAGCAGTGTGAATATATCCCTGCCATCAAGCACGTTTTGTGGGGAGGAAAAACTCCCTCTGTGTTTATCTGCTTCACACTGAATATTTATTAATGGCTGAGCAACAAGGTTTTTCTCTCACTAAAATTGCATGTCACACTCTTTTGTTCTGTGAACTTCTTCTTTTATGCAATTGGAGGGACTGAACATCCATGGCAGAGTGCTTTCCCCTGAGCTTGGGACAGTTTTATGGGAGGTAAGAGCTTAATTCCCTGCCCAGAGGAGGTAGGTGAACACAGGTATAGCCTAACAAAATCCTTCTAGGCTTTCAAAGAAGCCAAGCTGATGGTGCTCTCTTGCTGCATTGTGAAATAAAATGTAAATAAATTGGTCCCTTAAATCTATACTCTTCAATGACCTTGGCAGTATTACTTCTTGACGGCCTTGACTTATTTTCAATAAACAGCCAATCTGTGGGGAATGTATTTTAAAACTGGGCTCTGACTCCACGGAGGGAGACCAAGCCTGTCTGTATGGCAGAGCACTGGGAAGGCTCCAGTGTTGTGAATGTGAAATGAAATGTTTCATGCAGCCATAATAATGTGGGCTGCTCCTGTGTTTGCTGCTCTACTTGGATTCCCTTACAACAAGCTTTCTTTGCACAGGACAGGCTCAATCCCATTCAGGACAAAGTATTTTCAAGTCCTTTATTTAGGTGGTTAGCCCCAAGCTTGCCTTCTATAGAATCATAGAATGGCTTGGTTGGAAGGGACCTTAAAGACCGTCTAGTTCCAGCCCCTCTGCCATGGGCAGAGACACTTTCCACTATAGCAGGTTGATATACATGTACATGTTTGTTTTAATTTTTATAACTGATTGGAGGAAACAGGAAGTCATGGGCACTGAGCTAAGTACACTCTTGGTCCCATTGTCCTTCACTTTTGTCCTTTTTCATAGAGACAACAGGACCTTCAGGACAGATCCAGTTCATGGATTTATATTCTGTGATCATAACTGGAGTCCATAGTCCATATCCATAGAACTTTTAATAGGCTTTGGTTTGAGTAACAGATGCTCATTACAACAGTTCCATCTCCTCACTAGCCAGGGTTATGTGTAAAAAGGCAAAGCATCATTGTATTTGGAGATGGTGGGTTTTGAGTGTCTCTCTTGCATCTAAAATCTTTCTGGGCAGGGCAGCTGATGACCTGGCTAGGATCCAATCCCACAAGTAGCCCCATTGCCACTTTGAGTGGGCCACAGCTTCGAAGGAAATTGAACAGCAGAGTATCCTAGGGGGACTGGAAAGGGGGGATTTCTAAGTTTAGACACTGAATTCAGCAGAATGGGAGCAAGACTGCGTACATTCAGGCTACACCTGCATTGGACAGGGCATTCCTCAGCTGAGTGGGTATGAGCGAATCAGCAGTGGCTCACTCCTCTCAGGCTCAGGTGGGCTGGTGGGAATGTCTAGCATTCTAGCATATTAGCAGAGGGTACTGAATCAGCTGTCTAGGTAATAGTCCTTTAGGAACTAATAGTCCTTTAGGACTAATCACTAGCTCTTGCTTTTTCAGATGTGCTGGTGAAATATCCCTGTCCTTAAATGAGGCAGTGAGACGCTGACAGCTTCACTCCTCTGCAGGTTGGTTCTTGACAGGCATTTCAGCACTGCCAGGGCTGCTGCTAGTGTAAAATAGCTGCAAAGGAGGGGGGAGCAAATTTTAGTGCTATTGATATTCTTCCACTGTGATTACAGATAATGTATCAGCTGCTCAGTGGGAAAGCTTGGAGCTTCAAGTCAAGTACTGTGAGGAAAAAAAAATCTATTACTATTTCTTTTTTTAAAAAAGGAAAGGTACCTACTCAAATATCTATTTGAATTTATTTTTTAAACAGTCATAAAACATCACTCAGCTATGTGGGTTGAGTCTGTGTTGAGAATCATATATTTGCAAAAATTATTTTTTGTGCTATGAGATGAAAAAAGTATAAATGTGCAGGGATATATTCTGATTGACATCCTATTTTTCTGGCACCACTGTAACAACCTCTTGCTGCAGCTATGCAGATCCTAGAATATAAACAAGCTTTCCTTTACCCTAGCAAAAGCTCACATTCCTCAGCTGCCTTGTAGATTGAAAAATACCTGGATTTGCTGCTGCTGTTTTTTATCCAAAGCAAGGACATCCTGAGTTGGCACTTCCTGACTCTCTATTGTGCTCTGCTTTAGCATGTGATCGTGCATACTGAATGCTGGTGACAATTTGGCTATTCACACAGCCCTGCCGTGGAGGCCTTGCTGCTTGTTCTGCACAAACATTGGTCTTTTTGAACAATCAAATCCATAGATGTCAAGTCCAGGAATTTGAAAAGGGTGAAATAAAGGATCTATTTGGTATCTTAATATTCTTGGTAAGGCAGCCTGCTGAGCAATGTGTGTAATGAAAAGTTCTCTGCACTTAATGATATTTTAATAGAAAGAGCTCAGATTGCAGGTAGGACAGTTGCTGGTTTTCTTTTCAGCTGTTGAAGCCTCTTAAGTGCAGCCACAACACATCGTCCTACCTGGTGTAAGTGCTAGTGAGTCTCGCAGGAGAATCACCAATGTGAAAATAAAATCACAGTTTAATTTCCATAATGCAGTGCAATTTGTGTGGGCATGTACATTTTGATAGCATAACGAAGAGAGAGGAGATTCCACAAAGGTGCTGGAGCATGTTCAGAGAAAGGCAATGAAGCTGGTAAAGGGTCTGGAATACAAGTCTTATGAGGAGCAGCTGAGGGAGCTGGGGTTGTTTAGCCTGGAAAAGAGAAATCTCAGGGGTGATGTTATCGCTCTGTACAAACAGCTGGAAGGACATTGTAGACAGGTGGGTGTTGGTCTCTTCTCCCAGGCAACTGGTGGTAGGACAAGAGGACATAATCTTAAACTGTGCCAGGGGAGGGTTAGATTGGACATTAGGATGAATTTCTTAATGGAAAAGGTGATTAGATATTGGAATGGGCTGCCCAGGGAGGTGATGGAGTCACCATCCCTAGTTAAGGAAAGACTGGATATGGCACTTAGTGCCGTATTCTGACATGGTGGTGTTCTTTCATAAGTTGGACTCATTGATCCCAGAGATTTCCAGCCTAACTGATTCCATGATTCTGTGATTCTGTGAACTGGATCTCTTCGGTGGTAGCCTCCTCTTGCCCATCGCATCAGCTGCGAGCAGCAGGTTGTTTTTGCCTCTTCTCACGCTGTCCGTGCCAGGCGGTGTCAGCCAGGGCATACGGCAGCACTAGCTGCCGGCGTCCAGCACCGAGGTTCAGGGGCTCTTTAGAGCCAGGAATACAGTCGATGAGATCCTTATCCGGGGAAGGGCGCTGGGGCCGCTCACCTGTGCGGGGCGGGGCTCGCTCACCTGTGCGGGGCGGGGCTCGCTCACCTGGGCGGGTCGCGGCTCTGACTGACGGGCCGCGGTCCCGCCCCCGGGCACGGGCGGTGCCTCCGCTGCCAGCCAGGCGCCGGCGGGGCAGGCGGCGGGCGCGGAGCCGGGAGGGGCACCGGAGGGTCGCGGGGCCGCCATGGAGCCCCCGAGAGACCAAGGTAGGGCGGGGGGCGGGCGCTGCTGCCGCGGCGCCCCCGGCGGGTGGCGGTGCCTGGCGCTGCGTGCGGCGCGCACGGCGGTGGCTCTCGCAGCCCTTCGCCGCTCGGCCCGGACCTGCCCTGCCCAGCCCAGCCGGCCCGGGCGGATCTGGAGCCCGGGGCGATGCGGAAGGGGCGCCCCCCGGCCTGGGCAGGGCTGCGCCGACCGTCGCCTCGGGAAATGCGGAACCGGGGGGCGGGCGCGGAGTACGGGGCGGCTGCCGGGCCCCCCCGGCACCCCCGGGCCGCGGGATGCACGGGCAGCGCATCCCGGCCTTCCCGCGGGGTGTGGGGGTGTGAGTAAAGTTTCTGCTTTCACCCTGGAGTAAAAGTAGAGCGCTTCCATTTTACGAGTGTGCAACTTTTGATTGACCAGCGCTGTTCACAGGGTTTGTTCCCACTTAATTCTCTCCATCCCGGGGTTGCTCTGCAGCTGGCAGCTCCATTTGGGCAGCTGCTCCTCGACCCCTGAGAGGTAGCAGGTCTGGCGCCTCTGTGGCTCTGTGGTTTGAGGAGGGCGATGGTGTGCATTTTGCCTGGGAAGACTGTTGTCCTAGCTGGCGTGGCTGAAACGCTTTTCTTAAAACTTAATGGTTTATTTAAAACAAAAACCCTTGGGACTACTTACCCAAGAGAGTAGTTGGTGCCTTGATGAAAGCTGACCTGAATGCAGGCAAACAGGATCTCTTGAAAGTTTCTTCCACAGAGGTATATTATGTTTATCCTACTGGTCCATGGATCAGTTGGAGTCTTTTAAATGGTGTGGTACTGAGTTACACACCAGCTGCTTTCCACTAGGTGAAGTAAGGCAGGCTGGGGTCACTAAGCTACCTGCAGTAAGCTGTCAGGGCTGCTTGGCCCAGCTCAGTGTCTGAGCCCTTGGGCTGATTTCATTCAGGGTTTTCCTGTTCAGAGTACTCGGGATGGCAGGAAGTGTTCACTTGTGGTGGCTGCGGTGTTGGAGACACGCGAGGTGCTGGGAATGTAACCCCTGACTCTGTGCAATCGAGTTCTCTGCTCTGCCAGATGAGCTGAGGCAGGCACCAGCCTTGATTTGCTCTCGGTTAAGTGTTTCGAGGCTTGAGTAGTACACTTGTACAATTAGCAGTGACTTCTGAGTTTCTCTGTACATAGAGAAAAGGGCAAGTTATCTTTGCCCAAGCTGAAGATAATCTGGGGGGCGGCCGAACCTCCTCGGGCAGGTTCCTTCAACCATTCTGAAGTCCTTTGTCTATTGTCAATATATATTTAAAAAAAAAAAAAAAAAGAAAACAATCCCCAAAGCCTATTCATGGGTACTAACAAACAGAATTGATCAGCCAGAAAACAGCACAACTCTCAGTTTCATCAGAATTTTAATTCCAACTGCAGGAGCATTAAAACTGATTCAGTATTTGCCCAAAAGTTTTTTCTTTGCGTTCGAGCCCATTCTGTTAAAAGACAAATGTCCCTGCAGCTGCAGGATCTTGAATGACTCCCGATGGGAAAGATCTTTTCGAAAAGCTTTGGTGACGGTGCTGACACTTTTTAGGGTCTTGTTTTGCTATTGAACTAATTTTTGTTATAAATACTGCTTTGTACAAAGGGTACTGCACCTCGGGATGTTTATCAGAATAGTGTACCTAGTGTGATGTAACTGACTGCTGTGGAGCAAATGTGGTGCAACACCTTCTTCCTCTGCCTTTTTTTTGGAGTGATTATGCTGTTTTCTTTTCATGGTGAGGTGAAGACCTGCGGGTACAGTGGGAAAGTCTAGAATAGCCAATGCGCTTGTGCCTGTTAGTTAATGGCTTCTAGTTCCCTGCCAGTTAGCCCTCAAAGACCACTTTCCCTGGCAAACTGGAGTGCTTGCATTGGAAATTGTGCTTAATGATAGATATTATTACTCACTAAAGCCACGTACATGGTTAAAGTCCAGGCTGCCAGGTCCTGTCTCTGGGGCCTCCTCTAACCCGAAATTAATTTGTTTAAAAGTGCGAGTCACTCTGTTGTTATGATAACAGCTTTCTCAGCTAGTGAAAGTTAGGAGGTGGGAAGAAAATCTATGTTAATCTATGGTAAAACTGCAGCTAGACAAGGCTAACCACCCTTGTGTAGTACATGTTTAAGTCTTCCTTCTCTCTTGAGCACTCAGGTTTGGCAGCAGTCCTTAAACAGGTGTTACCAGCCTACCGTCAGCAGCGTCAGAACCATCGAGCAACTTTTCACTTGAAGTGTCTGTTTTCAGCTAAGGGATGTTTGGACTGGCTGAATGTCTGCACATGGTGCTCGGTGCATTCCATATGCTCTGGAAAGAGGACTGAAAGTACCCAGGGCCTCTTGTTCTGTGATTGCAAACACCAAAGCAGTAGTGTCAGCTCAGCCAAATGGATATAATATTATGCTGAGATGAGGAGTCCCTTGTTCTGTTGCTTTTCATTAACTTGCCATGGACAAAAATCTGATCCACTGCATGGACTTAGTTGCCGAATTGACTAATAATTGTAGTTGTGTTTTCAAAAAGATTCTGCCTTACTCTCTGCCCTGCCGCCCCCAAAGAAAAAAAAATCATAACAGTACCTGGTTTTGCTTGCAAAAAGAGTCTCTCTGTGGCTTGCTACTGTTACTGTTAGTGCTGGTACAGTTCACCGTCAGAAAAATAAGGATGAAGCTGCCCCTACAAGAGGACTGTGCCACTGAGCAATGCCACAAAGACAAGCAGCACAGCACAGTTATCTAGTAATGCTCCATCTCTGATGTTGTGTTCTGGGGTTCCTCTTATGCTTCAGCAGCTCTTTACTTGTGTAACCTGATGTCTTTCAAAATCTTCAGCCTTTGTGGTACTTAGAAGGAGTCTCAAAACACTACATGTGATTTCTTGAGCGACTATGTAAGCCTTTCTTCTCCTAGACCATTGACTTGCAGTTCTCAGGCTGACAGAATGGACTTGAATGTTCTTTTTTGTGCAGAAAGAACTTGTTGCTGACAGTAGGACAAAATTTCCCCCACTGTCCTAATGGACAAAGCTGCACCTTTTCCTATTGCTTTATTAGTTTTCTTATCAGTAGGTACTTGCAATACTGTAGGTATGATTTTTTTTTCCCCTTAACGTGCAGTTGTGAAATCAAACACTTGTAAGTAAATATGAGTGGACTACTGTTTTTGGAACTGCAAAGGAAGAATGATCTGAGCATCTATTGCAGTGACTTGAAGATGGAAAAAAAAGGAAAAAAATCTCAGAAGAGTTACATGAGCAGGTCCCTTGAACAGCAGCAAGTTTTCCTTTCTCTTGCATGAAAAACTGTTGGTGGGGGAAATCTCCTTGTTCTGACTCAGACTGAGGGCCCTGACTTGGTGGAGTGGCATTATATGAGCTTTTCAATAGAGCTGCTGTCCTCCCCTCTCAGCCAGTGCATGAACAAGGTACTGAAATGCAGGGGGTCAGTGCCCTGTGTTGGAGGGACACTGGAGCCGCTGATGCACAACTGTTGGTGGGTGGGCAGCTGGAGGTTGGAGCAATGTCAGCTGTTCCTGCCTTCTCCAATGCTTGAGCATTGAAGGGTAACTTGAACTCTTCATTCACACTCGCACTCACTTCAGTAGAATATGGAGGAGGGGATCAGCCCAGGCTACAGCTGTGGAAAGAATCTATGTTGTGGTATGCATAGATCTTCTGTCCCAGTTCCGTGCAACCAGCTGGTCACATGCAGTCAAGACAATCCCTCACTCAGCCAGAGTAAGGTCTACTCTCAGACCTTTCAGTGTAAGGAAAGCTTAGCTAAGGATCTGTGTCCTTTGATCCTCCAGTGAGGCCAAGCTATAACTGCTTAGGGCTTTTCAAATCACTATGACATGAAATTGATGCAAGTCCTTTTGTTCCAGTTTTCTACACTTTGAAGCAGCCCATGGGTTCCCCTTTTTCCCACTGCAAATGCCCACTGGAAAAATGGGAGACCTTGTAGGCTCGGACTGACTTTGCTGACCTAAAATGAAGTGCTGCACCCTTGACTTTGACTTAAGAATGCACTGGCACAGGCTGAGCAATTGCTGTGCTCTGCTAGATCTGAGTGCTTTGTGGGTAAAGTGGGAACAGCTGGTTTTCATGGCTGGTTTTTCATGCCATATGTTAACACGTCTCCTGGCCTGGGCACGAGTGCTATTGAGCTGCTATTAGCTGTGCCTGGAGGCTGCAGAGTGCAGCCCCTTCCATCTGCAGGGGCTGTCAGTAACCACATACTGCACTACTCTGCCTTGGGAACATTATTCGTATTCCTTTTCTTGCTCCTGTCTACCTTGTCTTTTTTTCCCCTTGTCTTCGACAGCTGGTAAATACAGCAGCCTTTGACTAACAGCCTCTGATTTGTGAGCCAGATGTCCCTATAGTCCTGGGAGGAACCAGGTGATGAGGGAAACGAGTGTTGGGGCTTCTGATGCTTTCTGCTATGCACACCCCAAAGGCTGCTTTGGCTGCCCTGAATGTTGTAAAGGCTAGGGTGCTGGGTAGGCTTTATCCTCTTCCTTCACAGGAAGAAGTCCTGGCAGTTGTCATTGGCTGGGATCCCCACAGTCGTGAGGAAGAAGTCTTGGAAGTCTAGTCAAGGAACTAGATTTGCCATGTAAAATCAGTGAGCTGTTTGTGGATTGCTGATTCGTGGGGGTGCTGGACATTGCTGCAGGTAAGGAAGGATATTTGCTGTATCTCAAAAAAGTGATGTTTCTGTGGCAACAGCAGGGAGTCATCTTGGAAGCCAATGTTGTCTTGACCAGCTTTCAAAAGAAAATAGCCCAAACTCCTCCCTTCTTAATTTAATAGGAAGAAGCAACAGTGTTTGTTGCTGAACCCTGTGCAGCAGACATCTGATGGGTGTAGGGTTTTTCATGCTTTTAAGAGAAGCCTCCAGGTAGGATGATGATGACCCCACTGTTGCCTCTGGTGAAGTCTTTGTTATATGGACACTTCTGATTTGAGATTTGCTCAAAGCTTTTGGAGGAAGGGAGGTATTTACCCTTGTTCTTCTAATATCCTCCAGTGAGTAAGCAGAAAAATGTCAAACAAAGGGTGACTGAAAACATTAAGCGAGATTAAACACTAAATTGAAATGCTCTTTTTCAGCCACCCCTGTCACTCTGTATCAGCTTCAATTTAAGACTCCAGAGGAACAGCTTTCTCTCAGAGGTAGTGTCTTCAAAATTCCTCGTATTTGGATGTGTGTTAGCCAGAGTGACTGGGAGCCTTCACTCAAAAACCTTGTAGGGCAGGCTTTCTACTGCAAGCCCTCTCTTTTGAAAAGGGCCGAGGTAACAGCTACCCAGAAGGTTCTAATCTGGATCTCTCCTTAGGGTTCAGTGTCACCCCTGTCATTTCCTCTTGCTTGTCTTCCTCCTTCTCCTCTGCCCCCAAGCAGAAAGGGGTGGATGGATGATGCTATCTAGAGAGAAACCAGAACTATTATTGTGGTGTGAATGTTGTCACTGAAAGAGGCAGCTTTCCTGTTTTGCAAGCTGACTTCTCTATTCCAGAGTATGAGAGCAGAGCAATAAGTGTCCTTGAGTGCTGACTGACAGTGGAGTGGCACAGCAAATGCTGCCTTGGCTAATCCTGGAATGTTCCATTTTCTGGAGAACGGAGGTCTATAGGAACATGCCGTGCCACATGTGGTTTGGAGTGACAGGCTTCTGAACTGCCCCTCTCCTGTAACCTCTCAGCAGCACAACAAATGCCTGCTGTGCTTAAAAACTTCATAGGCAAAGAGGAAGCATGCTTTGTGTGTGTGTATAGAAAGAAAGCCAATAATTTATTGTTAATGTAATTGCCATTTTAACAATCTAATTCAAGAATTATAACTAGTTTAGATCCTACTACAGAAAAAGACTATTTATGCAGATGAAGTCTTGGTAATAATAAAGGTAACATATGCACTTAGTTTTTACACATTTTCTTGGTGTTATTCTCATCCTTCCCCTGATTTCTGAGGTTGGTAGTGTCATTTTGGTGGTGACAGGGATATTACAGAAAGTTGCCATCTTGTGAATCCTTTGCTGGGAGGAATAGGATGGTGGTGGTTTCTTCCTCACTGTAGGATTCACTGGAATCCTTCTGTTGTGTTCGCTTTTTACACATTTGCTGTTTCTTTCATTGCTCTGCAAGCTCCACGTTACATTCAAATCTATTACATAAAATGCCTTTTAGATATGTTAGATATTATTGCTTTATTCTCTTTATTACCTCTAAAATAGTTTTGTCCAACTGCAGATCTCTGTTGGTAAGTGATGAGTTTCTTACAACTGTGGGATCTCTGCTGTCAACCCTGTGTCCCCTTACTTGTGCCATGCCTGTACTCTCTCCTCCCATGTCTCTGCTCTCTGACATATGCCAAGTAAAACAAAGCTACAGGCAAATTAAGAAGTGTTGAGACAGTGCAAGCCTGACAAGCCTCTAGTCCTGAGGTCTTACTCAGTTCAAAGCTTAAGTCCTGTCACTAGCAGTGGTAATGTCATACTGTGGAGTAACAAAGAGGCTGTTGAGCACCTGCAACTTGCTGGGGGCAGTGGATGAGGCTAGCAGAGGCAGAACAGCAGGTATTTCTCCTGTTTTGCTTTCCCTTCTCTAGCAGCTAGAGAGAAGTGGAGTTTCATCAGAGCCCCCTAAGCCCAGGATCGAGATGAAAAGATGTGCCAAGGAAGGCAACCTGGGCTGCAGTTGGTGTTCTCAGTCAGATGCTTCTCCTGTCCCGTGGCTGGCAGCGATCTCGATTCATGAGAAGAACCTCAAAAAGTTTGAAAACAAACCTTTGTAAGTAATGCTTCTTAACTGCTCTTTAGCCTGGCCAAACTGCATGTTTCAGTTGTGAGCATTGGGAATGTTGCTCATGCCTGTTTTGCTTTCTTTACTTTTTTCTAAAGTACTTTAATTAAACTACTAGCAGGAGTGCCAAGATGAGCAATAAGTGATCCTACTGATCTCTCTGGCTTAGTGTGTTCTCAACCTAATCGTGTATCACATTGTGACATTAGAGTCTTGATTAATTGGATCAGGGTAGCAGAATTTAAAAGAAACCCCTCTGATGCTTCCACTTGAGGCATTCCACTTGAATGTTTGACATTCATTGCAGTGATCTACAGCAGTCCAGTCTCTGGGAATACATGGATAATAATGGGCATCTGCAGCTGCTGATGGGAAGGGTGGCCTTTGAAGAAGGCAATTTCACTGAACTTACATCTTCTAGTACCCAGTAGTCTCTGCAGAGTAGCTCAAGGTCCTGATATGTCCCCCTCTTTTCCTCACAGGCTCCAGGAATGGAGCTGTATGAGGACTTGCCTTGCCTTTAAAGAAGCTGTCCTGTAAGTAGGAACCAGTACTTCCAACTCAGAAGAAGGGTCAGGCATATAAAATGGGCACAGCTCACACTGGCTGAAATGTGCCTTGCTCTCTAGTCACTATAGAAGAGAAATCTCTTCAGCACAGCTCAGAAGTGTTTTGCCTACATTGGAGGAGTCTTGGCAAGCAGGCTGAAGACAGAGCAGAAGCCCCCAAATTAATCACTGTTTTTAACCTGCTGACTCTTCAGTGTGCTTTGATTACTGTTGGCAGAGGTTGGATTTACGCTTGAGCACAGACAGGCCTCAGTGTGCATGAGCAGATCACAGGCTGTTGCACGCTGTTTCCATAGCACCACTCACATCTGTGCTAGGCAGTCCCTGAAGAGGCTTTCTGAGCAACTCACATGCATTCAGGCATGAGGAGCATTGGAAGTAGTACCAGCCTAGGCATGGGGTGGGAATGGAGCCTGATTTAAATATTGACTTTCCTGTGGCCAGATGTCACTGTCTCGGCAGAAGGAAAATGAACTGTTTTACTGCAATGTGCTTAGCTTGGAGCCATGAGCTCTGAAAAGCACCATTCATTCTGTGTGTTTCATCTCCTTGACAAGCCACTTGCAGTGCTGTGCTCCAAAACTTTTTTATTTTTTGGCGGAGAATTTGTTCTTGAGTAAGACAACAGACCTGAAATGACTTCTTGTCTTTCTCTTCTCTCAAGACTGCTCTGGTGCCTGCCTGGCAGGTATTTGTTTTACCTTCTTGTACTCTGTGACAACCCTTTGTGTCTGCTGCCTGGGCAGACTCTTCAGGTGCTGTGCAGCTCTGCTATCCCAAGTAGGTGGTGTGTGGGCCCTTGAGCAAGGGATGAGTCCACTCACTGTATTCAGAGCGTTGCCATGTGGTCCATCACCACCTCTGGAGACACTTGAAGGAGCAGGGAGCAAAAGTTCCTGCAGAGGATCCTAAAGAGAACTGTCTGTACATCTGAAGAAGGCCACAACCCCAGCTTGCCATTGTCTGGGTTTGTGCTGCTTCTTGTCAAGCATCCCTGATCTTCTTACTAAGCAAGATTGAGCACATCATGGGTTCATCTCCCTAGTTCTCCCAGGTCTCAGGCCATGGCTGGATCCCTGCACACTATCTTTCCCTACCAGCTCCTGCTGCAGGGTGTATGAGGACCTCAGCCCCAAGCTTGGGCTGGGGACACACATCCCAAACCCCGGTTAAGGATGTGTGTATGGAATCCTGTGCATTATAAAAGTTGTCATTTATATAGCTTAACTGTTAAAAACTCTACTGCAGCTTCTAGCTGGCTGCTACCGTTACATTATTTAAATGCAGTAATTTGGAAGGAGGGGAAGACTTTGAAGCTTTACTGTTATTTTCTCCATTAAAGCAGTGCTTAACTGCAGTAGAGATGTGTTCTAGGCACCTCCTTTAAATCTCCTTATCTTAAGACTGATGAAGGAATAAACAGTCACTGCTACCATTTAAATAACTGTTTATAGTAATCAGTCTTAAATGGTAGCCTTACCTGAAATACCTTTGCATTTAATACACTTCTAGCAAATGCTGAGGTACACCTGTCTGTATTTTGTGAACTGCTATTTGAGTTTTGTATACTGATCTCGTTAGCACTTTACTCAGTGTAGCAGAACAAGTATGGGCACTAAGCAGGTAGTAGTACACTTCTTTGGGAAAGTAAAATGCAGTGCCTGAATGGCTTTTTGAATAAGATCTTGATTTTTACTGCAAACAAACCTTGCTTTCCTGCTCTTCATATTAATCTTTAAATACTTGGTCAGCTATGTTACTGATTTTTCTGGAGGAATCTCTGATTATTGTTGGGGGCAGAATTTGGTTTAGGACTGTGTTGTCTCCAGCAGTTAATTTTTTCCACAGAAATCACTCCAAGTGCATTCTTACTTACTCAGTTCCAGCAACTAGTGCTGTTGTTCAATATAAACTTGTTAGGTTATGTTTCCTATCAAGGGAGGAAAAACCCAGGAGCTCACTAGGCATGTAACAACTGCCAGAGATGTGTAACAGCTGCTGCAGCATGTGTTGAGGATTTGGCCACTGTGTGCAGTGCTGCACTAGCCGCCTGCTGGTCCGGTTGGTTGGACAATACAGAGCACTTCTGTAAAGAAGAAGAAGTTTCATGGTTTTGCTGGTTTATGTTTGGGAGTACTTGTTCAGTCATGGTTTTGAGGACTTGGTTTTAACAGCCCACCAGTCATGCCGGAAAGGTGGTTGGTTCTCCGAGAGCATGTCTGTAATGGTAAGTGAGCCTTCTGCCCAATGCACCCGTTGGGTGTGTTGCTTAAAACACCAGCTTCTGAACTGCAAGTTGGTCACTGTGTTAAATGTACAGTTTGTTCCTGTAAATTGTTCTGGGTCAGGGCAACCCCAGACTTCAATGCGAGCTGGGCAGTGAAGGGATTGAGAGCAGCCTTGCAGAGGAGGATTTGGGGGTGCTGGTGGATGAAAAACTGGACATAAGCCAACAGTGTGTGCTTTCAGCCCAGAAAGCCAGCTGCATCCTGGGCTGCATCAAAAGAATCATGGCCAGCAGGCTGAGGGAGGTGATTCTGCTCCCCTTCCTCACTCTAATGAGACCCCACCTGGAGTAGCATGTCCTGCTCTGGGGTCCTCTGCAGAGAAAGGACTTGGACCTGTTAAATTGAATCTGGAGGAGGGCCACAGAGATGATTAGGGGGATGGAGCACCTCTTCTACAAGGAAAGGCTGAGAGAGTTGGGGTTGTTCAGCCGGGAGAAGAGAAGGCTCCATGGAGGCATTATTGTGGCCTTTCAGTACTTAAAAGGAACTTAGAAGAAAGATGGGAATCGTTTTAGTAAAGCCTGTTGCAGTAGGACAAGGGTTAATGGTTTTAAGCTAAAGGAGGGTATATTTGGACTAGATATAAAGAAGACTTTTTTTACAGTGAGCGTGGTGAAACACTGGAACAGGTTGCCCAGAGAGGTGGTGGATGCCTGATTCCTGGAAACAAACATTGGAGGTTTTAGATGGTCCACTGGACGTTTGGAAGGTCCAGGGGAAACATTGGATGAGGCTCTGAGCAGCCTGATCTAATTGAAGATGTCCCTTGGAGGGGGAACTGGAACTAGATGACCTTTAAAGCTCCCTTCCAACCCCAGCCATTCTATGGTAAATTACAGATACTGAGCAAATCTTTAATTGAGAAACTTACACCACCCTTAAAGGGTATTTGGGGCATCCTGCTTTGCTACCTTTGTGTGTGAATTGCAGATGAACATGAATGCTATGGTTGATGAGCAGCTGTGAGCAGGGAGAATTAGTTTCTGCGTATTTCTAAACAGCAGCAAGAGAAACCTGTTGGAGTTGATGCTTTGAAACTAAATGGTTTCGATTTGCTTCCATGCCTGTCACTGTGCAGGTTTTTTGGCATGAAAGATTTTTGAAGATTGTATAAGAGGGAAAATAACTTGAGTGTCAATGGAATCAGCAGAGTGACCTATTGAGTGCTTCCTGCAGTGGTGAGGGAGTGTTTTTGGGATAGATGGCAGAAGGGAGAGCTTTATTGGAATAAATTTACAGTCCTCTTTAATTCTGTTTTAACACACTGGTATGTGAAGTCTGTAATATGGCTGTTTCT
>NW_016690415.1:308212-335576 GCF_001604755.1 Lepidothrix coronata | reverse complement strand
TATTTACAATTCAAGAGCAAACTTCACTTGGGTGAATCACAGAAACATGCTTCCATCCCATCCTCAATGAAGAGTACTTTCCTATCCAAGAAGCATCTTTTGAAAAAGTGAAAATGTGGCATGGGAAGAGGGATACAGAAGTCAAAGGAAGACCTGTGTGTGTTGTCAAGATTTACTAAGAAGACTTTTTAAGCTTTTTGGAAAGGAAAACTGATAAACTGAGGATAGAACAAGTGTCAAGTAAAGTGACAAAACTTCTCTAATCTTCCTGTTCCAAGGTAATGTTACTGGAGAGGTCTTGTTTCCCTTTCCTGCAAGGTGGTGCCAGCAGCATTTCTGTGGGGTGTGGTGGCTTTTTGTTTATAATGCCATATCCCAGCTCCCTAGTAAAGGTCACACTTGGGGATTGACAGCGGTATGCAAAGCAGTGCTTGGACTTTCCCCTCTTCAGTATCCTGATCCAGTTTTTACTAGAATGAAAAATTGTGAATTACATTATTAATAACTGTTTAATCTCTGAATTATTCTGAGTGTTTTTTTGTGCTGGTGGCTGAACTATGATGTGCCAAACCCGATGTAACAATAACCTGGGTATCAGCTATAGCAGTCCTTAAGCATAAAGTTTGAAAAGTCTACCAGGTAAATCCGTTACACAGAACAGATCTATTAAACTCACACTAGAGCATGACCTGTGCTCAGAATGGCCATGAATATATGTATTGACAATTACAGTTGTGAAATGGGCAGTGTGGTGGATTAGTTTGTGCCATAGGGAATGATGCTAAACTTAGAATTCACTTAGCAGTGTAAAGCTTTATTTTTGGAGTTTGTTCATTTCCAGGTCAAATACTGGGAGGAGGCAACTTGTAGAACAGTGCAGTTCTGGACCAGCTGCTCACTAAAATCAGTGGAGGCCTGCTTTCTTTACAAAAAAACCCCCAAACTATGAACCCCAGCAAAAAATCTCTCAAACCAAACCCACACAAAACTGAACAAACAAACAAAAAAAACACAACCTCTTCCCCTTCCCTTCTTTCCTCCCCCACCTGCTTTTAGAGATGAAGTTCAATTTCCTTTGAGAGACCTCCTTCAGACACACTGCACTTTTCCACCCCCCTGCAGTTTCCATCATGTCAACTGTACCAGAACCAGGAAAAATGTCTGCCTGACTTTATGTTCATCGAGATGGGTATTTCCAGTTTTGTCCACTCTCATATACTTCACTAAAATGAATGGTTTAGCTTGTTCTACTTTGCTGTGAAATATAAATGATGAGCGTGGAAATCAGCTTATCCAAGCATGCTGATATTTCGGAAAACTTTACTTTGTGTGGAATGGACTGAGACACAACTAGATTGTGCAAAAATATACGAATACTGCTTCAAAATCTTGATAGATCAGTACTTGCATGATCTGAACCTGTGTAGGTTGTAAAAAAGAAAATATAGGCTGCCTGTAATGTCACACAGAGGCAAAAAGTGACATCTCATGTCCAAAGTCTGATCTGATAGAAGGGGGTATGCTCCAGTCTTCTAGGACCTGGAAATCCTTGAAAGCTTTATGTCTTTGTGTGTAATCATCTGTGGACAAACTTTCTTGACCTTTTTCTTTGCCTTCCGTAGCTGTTGGAGTGATTAGTTTTATGAGTTTTATGACTGTTGATTTATGTGACAGCAGTATCTCTTTAGGATAACAGTTTCATTTAATTTACTGTCCTAGTCTGACGTGGAGTAGGGGCAAATGTCTCTTAACAGGATTTACTCAGCTCAGGCAGCATTAAAAGTGAGTCAAGGACATATCAATCGGATAAAATCTCAGAGTACGTAATATAATGGCAACTTCAGTGGTCATAATACTCTAAAGGTAGATGCATTATCTCCATTATATTAGGAAAAAAAGCTAGTCAGTGCAGTTGGTTTGTTAGTGAATTGCTGCTGGTCGTTGCATGAGAAATTGCAGGATTCTCCCTCTCATCTCTTAAATGGGATTAAGAGCAGTGCAGCCATATTCAAGCCCACATCCTGAGTTTGTCCAATATGCAGCCCTGGCAGAATGTGGTCCAAGGCCCCTTAACTAGTGACAGCCATTGCTCCCAATCTGTTTGGAAGCACTGCAGGAATTGGTACTGCCTAGCTGGGTGTGCCATGTAGCAGTATGGGCAAACAGCAGCCAAACTCTGTCTGGAATGGGACACTTCAAGCACTACACAGTTGTGTACACTTTAAGTACGACACAATTGTACTACTACAAGGTGACTGGTAAAATGCTGGACTGTGAAGGAATAGGTAATGTATCTTGTTTGGTGCTGCATAGGAAACAGCACAACTTACTCTGGGTTTTCAAGTGAGAGATACCCAGTGATAATGAACTGACACAAGAGTGTTTTATACTAGCAATCTGGTGGTGTGTCATTAGCACTCCTTCGTTAGGTTTTATTTTCTTAAGTTTGGGAGTGCTCACCAAAACTCTGCAGTAAGAGAAATGTAGATGAATAATAATGGCTTGTCTTCATTATGAGCTTATCTGCTTGGCTAAGCAGTGTAACTGGCTCAATGTCTATTGTCTGCTTTTACGTACCTCATGGACAGGCTGTTTCTCCAAAGGCTTTGTGGCAAAAACCATTACTAGTCTAAAGGTGTGATTTGACTGGAGGAAGAGAGATCAGGAGCATGTTCTTATGACCTGTGAGATTTCTGGGGCGTGTATGACTGCATATTTATTGTACTAGTGCACTTCTACTGATGAGAAAGCAGAGTTTTATGGTTTCACAGACGTTTCACACTATGCTCTCAGATAAGCCAAGAGCAAAAATGTTAATAGGATTTCTACACAGCTTGCTTGCAGCTTGCAGTTGCTTGTGTTTGAGAAATTATACTCTGTGTTATGCAATTACACCTGTTTGACAGCACCAGTCTAAATCTTAAACTTAGTCAAGGCCTGATAAGGGAAAATAATATCAACCTGTTGGTTGCCATCATTCTTAGGCAAAAAGCTCATCTTTGTCATGGGTAGTTGAATCAGGTGCCAGGCTACAGCAGGAGTGCAGCTTAATCATGGAACCAATAACTTGTGTGTGGAAACTCTGGAAAAAAATGGATATTTTTACAGCTTTGCAGTTTTCAAGAACATGATGTGACTGCAAGAAGCCGTAAGACTTGAGAAATTAGAAAAGTTTGTGCTTCTTGGGAGGGACCACTTAAAAGTAACTGGTGTCTCATGAACTTGAGCAGAGCCACCTCTGCTGGCAGCAGTGTGTGTAATAAGTGCTGCATTCAGCTGTAAGTTTTCAAACAAATTTCCACAGTTTAATATGCGTTTATTGGAAGGGCATAATTCTTGTCCAAATTGCAATAAATTTAAAGTTGGGTTTGAGGACTAAAAGGGTAGGTTAGAAGCTTGGGATCGTATTCACTTTGATAACTTACTTGAAATGGCTCCAGGCTAGTATCAAGTACCTTGACTTCTGATATATTGTTTGAATGTGTTAAGCCATTTGATGCTGTGAGCCTGGACAAGGGCAGGGTAGTCCAGTGAGGGGATTAGACAGGAAGAAAACAAGATGTCCAAATAACTCGGCAAAAGGTTGGTTGCCAAGCTTCTGTGTGAAGGCTGCTGCTGAGCAGTGTGACACACGGGGTGTATGTGTAACAACAGAAGGCAAAATGATGCTTCAATTAACACCCACCAAGTCTGCAGTTAGGTTGCCATGGGTGAAAGTATCTGAACACTGCCTACATTTAGAAAGTTGGTTGGAATCTAATGAGAATGCAGGCAGCTAGCAGTTTCCTTCATTATGTTAGGGAAATTTGAAGTGGAATTATGTCAACAGGAGAAGGCTGGTTTGACAAGATGGACTTCTCATACTCTCTTGTTTTCTGATGGTAAAATTAGCAGTGCTTTTAAAAGATGTCACTTCTGTTGGTGTTATGTGTTCATCCTTTGTGGAAGCCCACCTGGAGGTTACTATGCTCTGACTACTTTGGGGTGACTTGTGTGACTGTGCTAAAAATTACTGTGTCCTGAGCACAGAAGTGACTCTCCCAGTGCTTTTCAAGGGTCAGCTGACATTTCTAGATGAACTGATACGTGTTTGGAAGCTTTTGTGTCAATTTTTTTCTGGACTGAGGAGTTTTGCTAGGAGAATCTGAGAGCAAGCACTAGGGAAAGTTGCTGGAGGAATAAAGGAAATGCACTGGAGTGGATGAAGAATAAATTGAGGAGTCTGAGAAGGGAATTCAAAGACTTAACTTGATCCTAGTTTCCTTGGGCTCTGTTTAATTGATACAGGGTAAGAGGAGGAGAGGCTTCTGCTGTAACGCAGCTTTAGCATACTGGCACTGATAGCTAATTTGCCTACTTCAAGTTTTTCTTTTTATACAAGTGTCAACTCTTCCTGCTGCAGAGGCATACATTCACTTTCTTCCTGGGGAAAGGGGGTCAGGGGGAAGTGGTATGCTTTCGTATTTGCTAAGAGCTTCTTCTGTGTCTGGAATCAAATGTCAGGCCCAGGAAGTTTCTTGCTCATTCATTTTGTGAGCAAAATGTGACTCTGTCCCTTTTATGCAAATGGTAGACTTCTTTCCCCTGCCAGAATCTAAGAACCTTTTTCTTGCAGACTCCTAAGTGAAATCAAAATAGTCTCTACTGCAGCAAATGCTTCTGCTTTGCTTGTCTGCTGTCATAATACTCCCATATGCTGGGGAGATGTGTGGAAGTGCAAAGTCTCTCTGTTCGTACTCAGTTTAGAAAGCGTGGGAGAAAATGGAACTTTATTCTGTTGACAGGGAGGTATTTGCGAATCTACTTCACAGGGTTAAGGGCTGGCCACAGACCTCCCCTGAGGCAGGGTACCAGAACCCCTTGTGTTCCTGACGAGGTGAGGTCCTTGGAGTGTCTAGGTGAGCAGCCTGTGACTTTGTACACCCATTGTGTTAATAACAGAATGGTTGTGGTGGGAAGGGACTTCCAGAGGCCATCTGGTTCAACCCCTCTGCTCAAGCAGGGCCACTTGGAGCTGGTTCCCCAGGACCATACCACAGAATGGTTTGAGTTGGAAGGGACCTTAAAGCTCAACCAGTTCCAACCTATTCAGCTATGGGCAGGAATGCCACCCACTAGATCATGGTGGTCAGGCCCCATCCAACCTGGGATAGGATGTCCACCACTTCTATTCCAGTGCCTCACTACCCTCACAGTAAATAATTTCTTACTAATGTCTAATCTAAATTTCTCCTCTTCTAGTTTGAAACTGTTCCTTCTTGTCCTATCACTCTCTACCTGTGAAAAAAGTTGCTTTTTGTCCTTAAGTCCTCTTTAGGTACTGGAAGGCTGCAATGAGGTCTCCCCAGAGCCTTTTTTTCTCCAGGCAACCTCATCTCTCTCAGCCTGCCTTCACAGGAGAGGTGTTCCAGCCCTCTGATCATCTTTGCGGCCCTCCTCTGGACCTGCTCTAGCAGATCAATATCTTTCATTGCTGAGGATCCCAGAGCTGGATGCAATGCTCCAGGTGGGGTCTCACGAGGGCAGAGTAGAGGCAGAGAACACTGCACACTGGTGGCTCATGTCCAGCCTCTCGTCCACCAGCATTCCCCAAGCTCTTCTCTGCAGGCCTGCTCTCAATGACTGGTTCTCACAATCTGTACTCGTGTCTGGGATTGCCCTGACCCAAGTGCAGTGCCTTGCATTTGGACTTGTTGAACTTCATGAGGTTCTTGTGGACCACTTCTCAAGTTTATCCGGGTCCCTCTGGATGGCATCCCTTCCTTCTGTTGTGTCAACCGCACCACTCAGCTTCATGGCATCTGCAGACTTGCTGAGGGACACTTGATCCCGCTGTGTGTGTCACTGATAAAGATATTAAAGAGCACCGGTCTTTAATATCCGTGTCCATGGACCATGTCCACGTGGCTTTTGAATATCTCCAAGGATAGATTTTGTGAAGTACTCAACCTAGGCCCTATTGCTTGCATCAAATTGTCCTCTTCTTGATTGCTTCTGTACTTCTGCCCTTGATAGTAAATGATGCAATTTCTGTGCTACACCAAATCCAGGCACGAACTTTGTAATTACATGGTGGGAGCTGCTGTCTACCACAAGACTGTTTGCTGGTATTAAGCTACTGCTAAGACTACAGATGGTGCTTGTCTTGGTGATTATCCTTTTAGATATCATACTGTGTGATTCAGCTTAATGTGTAATCAAACCCCCTTTGTTCTTAAAATCTCAGTATCATTTTCATGGTGGGTCCTGATACTGTGGAGTTGGGATAGCGGACTTTTCTGGAGCTGTTTTTCAGAAGTGGAAACTCTGGGGTGCTGTGTTAAAAGTGGGAAGTTTGCTTTAAGAGTGCAGAAGAGCAGGCTTGTCTTCTGAGGGAGGCTGGGAGTTGCTCCAATCTGACTCACTCAAGTAAAGATTTAATGAGATTGCAAGGTTACATACTAAAACTTTGAAACGATCCCCTTCTGCACTACAGCCCTTTCTTCCTAATGTTTTCCAAGTGTCTTCTAACTGCAGCTTAGCACTATTTCTTCAGCATTTTTGACAGGTTTAGTCTCTTACCAGGGATCGGAGTCTCTGGAGAATGGCAGCATAACTGGATAAACCGCTAAAGAAAAATAACTGAATACATTCCTCTAAAATCTACCTGACGGTGTTTTGACTCTGTTAATCTCACTTGGAAATGTTCCTCTGTATTTGCAGAGTTTGGTCTGACTTCTCCAAAGTCGATGCAGTTCCTTACCTGATCACTGGTTCTGGGTTGCTGGCTGCTGTGTGCTTTGGCCTTGACCCTCTCCAGGCTGGAAAGCTTTTCACCTATTACTGCTGGAGCTGACACATGTGATTGCTTTGACCACTGTTTGAGACAAAACTTTGTCATAGATCAGGGACTTCTGCCTAACAGAAATCTTAAAAGTGCTGGAACACTTAAAAGGTAATAGAGAATGAATACAGAGAATTTTATCTGATATGAATGGGTTAAGAGTCTTACTGTGGTATCAGCTTGTCTAATGGCAAAATATGCTGAAGTGTGGATCTACTCCCTCACAAGATTTCAGGAAATTAGTCTGAGTTTATAATTGGATTGAGAGGAGGAGAGAACTGCTGTCTTTGCTAAGACATGTGTCAGCTGTCTGAAATACTGTATACTGAGACTTTGGTTTAAGAAAAGAGCAATACTAGCAATCCCATGATCCCTACCTGTAATTTTCAGAAGCATTTGTGTTGCTGGGAGAAACATTTTGGGAGAATACTGATCATTATAAGAGGTGGTGGTTGTTGGTGATGGTTTTTTTGCTTGGGTTTTTGTTTGTTTGTTTGTTTTAATAAGAGTAAGTGAAGGCAGCATTTAGGCTTAACAAAATGCTGGAGAAGATATTACTGTACAAAGAAGCATACTGGACAAAGCAGTTGCATCAGGGAGAGCTTGTCCAGAGAAAGCATGTGGTGGGAGTCTGAAGTAATGAGATTAATATTGTGGTGTTGAGTTGGATTCTGCTAGAAGACAGCAAGCCACATTCTGCTGGCCATTACTAACAGGGCTGCAGAAGCCTGGGCTCATACTGTTCAGGAATTGCTGTAGCTGTGCACCTGCATTCATGTTGAGCTCTCTGGGGGCTGAAAGAGATGTCTGCTGTTAAAGGGAGGGGAGAGAGCACAATGTGAAAATGGGAGCATTAATGTATGAATTTCAGGCTTGGTTAGCGTTTGTGCTTCTGTCCTATTGCTTCATGGCATCTTTCTCTCTTAATGCAGTTTTAAGGCCTTGGATCAGGTGCTGAAAGGGTTTACTTATCTGTAAACTGGTAAGACTTAGAAGATCAAATTGATGCTACAGAACCTAGATTGGCTTAAGATGCTTAAGTAGCTTTATGGCTCTTAAAATGGCTTATGCCTTATAAAACTCAGAGTGAGGAGAGGAGCCTGACTGTTGCTGCCTCATTGGGATCTACCTGTAAAACCCGGGGCTGGTGAAAGACCTGGCTGGAAGTATTTGCCCCAGCCACAGTTACTGGAAGGTCTCTGGTCAGTCTTGCCTCTTATCAATCTGCAGGAGATGAAATTCAAACCAACTATAGGCTGAGCAGGCAGTTCAATCTTAACAGTCAATCTTGAAAGAAGAGATTAAATCTTTTTGTTATGCCCTCCAAACAGCAAGCACTTATTTCACCTTTTCCCCCTCTTTGTCAACAAACTCTTCCCCTCATCTTCCCCCATCCTCTTTTTGCTGATTTTTGCTGGAGTCATGATAGCCTTGCCAAAAGTGTGGACTCTGGGGCACAAGTTTGGCATCTCCATGCATAAACAGGATGCAAATGAAGGATGTTCGAGATGGGAACGATGTGGCTACGTAACAGCAGAACTCAGATTAGGTACAGACTTTATGAATTGGTTATTCAGGTAGTTATTTGTCCAAAGTATTGTTTGGATCATGTCCTAGGGTAGCCTCTGTACTTCTCCAATCCTGAGGCATTAGTGGCAGCCTTTCTATTTTGAATTTCAGTCTTTGTATGAAACGCTACTGAAAACATAGCTCAGTTTCTTCAAACCCCAGAGATTGTATTCAGTCATACTTGAGCAGGGTTTTGTTTCTCTAGGGAAAGAGGGATATAACTTCTTCATGTATGAACAAACTATTGTTCTGCTAGACCTAAATGTGGGAAAAATAGCTTCTCTGCAAGCATACCATAACATCCCTGCTTAATAACCATTACGGTAGAAGTGCTTTAATACTATATTGCTGTGCTTAAACTGTTGCTGGAGTCTTGAGCTTGGGTGGAAACTGCACATTGGGGTAGCAAGTGATATCTGAAGGAAGAAAAATGTCTCAGACTAGGCAGGCAAATATCTGGTGGAAAGTGTTTGCTCAAAGTTAGCAGCTTTTCCAGTTCCCTCCCTTATGATTCATGAGTTGCACAATCTGTGCTGACTGTTGGTGCTAAATAGTTACCTGGGAAGGCTTTAAGCACACTCTCTAACCTTAACAGAGGAGATTACAACATGATTAATGGTAGGAATTGTGATGGTAATGCTTTGCTGAGGCTTGGTGAGCCTTCCTGAGCCACTTTGTGACATTCAGTTGAACTTGTCAGTAATTGGTTCAAGCATCCTTGACAGAAGGTATCTACCTTCATGCCAGTCTGTCAAACACCAATGGCATAGATGGCTTAAGTACTAACCTCTTAGTTATCCTGAGACATTAAGGGCAAACGAGTGCTTGTTCTGGAACAAAAAAATCTTCAGTTTTAATCTGTTGCATAGTAAGCAAAACCCCACTGCTACTTTTCTTTGGAGCAGGTGTGTCCTTAGGCTTCAGGATTTTTTCAGGTAGTGGCTTACAGCTGGTACCGGCAGTAACAACCAAGGTACACAGTAAAACTGAATTTGCAGTACAGGGCCAAAGAACAAAGATACTTGAGCAGGCACAGTAACTACTCTAAGCCATGTAATAGAAGTCTGATCTTAAGTTTCAGCTCTAAAAGGTGTGTCTTGCCTAGGGTAGGCAGGGTCCACCTCCAGCCAGCTGCATGTGCTCTGAATTACCGTGAAGAGGAGGAAGCCCATCCAGCAGGATATTTTGGTCATGGGAGGGCCATTTAGAAAGGCCTTATAACAAGGCAGTTTTCATAGTTTAGAGAAATCTGCATTCCTGTCATTGCCTAGCTATACTCAACCTGTTGAGAGCTGCTAAACTGGTCAAAAAGCTTCACACAGCAGAGCAAAACCTTGCTTTCTTTTTCCATGTGGCTGCTGTTTGTCATCCCCATCCCGCTTTGTTTCCTTGGGCCATCACTTTAATTTAGAAAGTTCCTCAGAGATTCATTCCTCCTCCAAATGCACCACACTAACAGCTGTCGGGGCCTATCTACATCAGAGTGAAGGCCATCAGACTTCCCGAAGTGATGAGGAAGAAGCTTGTTCAGTGAGACAGCTTCTTTCATCACGAGGTAGGATTTGTAGCTGAGCAAGTGAGGAGCAACACTCCGGTTAACTTCTACAGGTAAGAGAGCAGGAGGCTGATTTGTTTAGGTGATGTGTTTGGGATGTGCTGTAGCAACCCATCTGTGTGGCCACTATAAACAAGATTAGTTTTAGCAAAGGTGGTAATTAAAAGTTAGAAGTGCTTTCATGGTCCCTCTTTTGGCAATGATCTTAGGACAGTAATATTTCTAAAAACTAGAGATTGTCTTGGCTGACTTCTGGGCTTGTGCTCAGGTAAGTCAGGGCAAAAGCAGAAGTCATTCTCTCATGTGGAGGCTCAGATTTGTAGTTCAGCAAATCTTCCCTGTAAGCCAAATGTACATTCCAGCAGTGGGCCACATCCTGTGCATGTCTCTTTGACTACACTGAAGATGTATTGGAAAATTTGGCCCATCCACACTTCTGTCTGTAGAGGGGGCAGGCCAGGCCAGGTCAGTGGTCTGGGACTGGCAATCCAGATGTCTCTATAGGGACACGAAAATAACTTTTGCGCAATAAAGATGCAGTACCAGATTTTTTTGAATGGATGGTGAGGGGTAAAGCTGAGTGCAGGGAATTTCCTGAAAAAGATAAGAATGTAAGTGTTGGTTCCAGTAAATGCCCTTGGCCAGGAAATGGTATTCTTGATTGTTAGCAGGGATCAACAGATCTTCATAAGGGGTTTTTTCCCTATAGTAGCTACTTGCAATTGTAGCCTGCTAGCATTGACTGGTTAACACCAGTCACTGAATGATTCTCTAAGGTTGGGGAAAAAGTCCTAGGGGGTAGCCTCACCTTCTCTCTCTCTCTTTCTGTGTCAGGAGAGTGAAGGTAGACACACACAGCTCTTTGTGTGCCATGTCTGATAACTTGTCATTTTGCCTAGTCCAGTTAGTACAACTACTGCCTGAGCTTTTTGGACAGAAGGCAGTCCTTGACTGTTGAGTCACACAAGGGAAAGCTGCAAAGCAGAATCGGTAGCTATTCATATTAGTGAGCTTGGTTAATAGAGTATATCATTACTGTAGCTATGTTACAGCTCTCTGCTGCCTTTGGATACTTAAACTAGAATGTGACCAAAGCTTTGACCTTTGTCAGGTGAACTTTGCAGTATTTCTGGCAGATGCTACAGCCACGTGTCAGAAATGCAGAAGGGCATTACATTTTCTTTTCAGTGGGTTTGGAAAATAGCAGAGACCTGTCTTTCAGGCTCCAGCACTCTCATTGTTATAAGCCTGCAGGTAGTCTGCACCAGAAGCCAATGTAGGTCTGCATCCTAAAGGAACTGCTCTTTAATTAGCTGGAAGGTCTGTTCCCATGCCTGCTGACTGCAGTGGAAATGGAAAGTTAAAACTTCAGAAGGGATATACTTTCTTGTAGGCCCAGGGAACACACTGCCCGGACTTGACTTAGGTATGCTGCAATGCTCCTTCACTTTTCCAGAATAATGTCTCTGATCAGCTCTGTCTGAATACATCACTCTTATGGTGGAGGAAAAGATTAACTTCCTTTTGATTATGCTCCTCTGTGTGCAGGCTGCAGTGAAGATCCCAGGTGAAGGTGTGAAGGGAGGATATCATTGCTTAGCTGTAAAGGTGATCTACACTGCTAGTGAGCTTGTGTTTTCAGTGAAAGAACCTGACCTTGGATGAAAAATTAAAAAAAAAATAAAGTGAAGCTCTGCAAAACTATGCTGAGTGCCTCTTTTAGGTAAGAAGCATTTCTGCTTCCCAGGGTTAAATCTTAAACCCCCAGTCAGATGGCTTATGTAAGTTGATCTTTCTTTATTGTATGCATGTCAAAACATAAATACATTTCATCAGGCGATGCATTTCAGTGTTACTGGTTCCTGGCATAACTGGCTGTTCTAAATGGTGCTGGTTGAAGCACTAAGGACATAGGGCAGTGCACTTAAATAAATTTTCTTTTTTTTTTTTTTTAAACGAACAAAGAAAACCTCAAAAAACCCTCAGACCAGATATGTTTAACCTCGTGGGCAAAATCATAATGCACATTAGCACGTTCGTCAAAAAACCTAGGTGGTGTTTATAGCCCAGCCTTCAGAGAGGAGTGCTGCTCTCCTATTCTGAGCTTGCACTGCAGTGTGATACCTGGGCAGCAGAGACTAGATTCTCACTGCTGGTTATTACACTGATGGAAGCAGCTGGAGAAATAGTTAGGCACGCAGAATTTTCCATTAATCAGAGGAAAAAGTCCAACACAGATGGTATATAGGATAGATTATGGCTGGTAATCCTTTTGTGTCCTAGAAGATTAAGGATATCCTGGTGTAGCTGAAGTCAGCTGACCTTTTTTTATTTAAATGATTGAAAATTCTTGAAGCAGTCCTGCAGAGGACCAGGGCTCTTCCAGAACCCACAAGCAGGTGCACTGTGAATGTTTGTTAAAGGAACGGTCTGTTTAAGTCCAGCCCCAGTTACAAATTTACAGGAACTTAACTTCATGCCATGTAAACAGCAGCAGCTACAAGATGGCTGAGAAGTCACTTGCTAGACAGCTCTACTGTATGTAACAGAGCTGAATTTTAAGAGGAGGTACAGTGAGCGTCATGTGAAGAAATGGAGGGTTTGTGAATTCTGCTGTCCGGGTCGCCCCAGGAAGCGAAGATGAATGCTTCAGTGGAAGAAGAGGATGGCTGCGCGCTCTGAATTGTCTGGCATGGATCTGTATGAGGATTACAAATCACCCTTCGATTTCAATGCTGGAGTGAACAGAAATTATCTTTACTTGTCGCCTAGCATAAACCTGTCTCCACCTGGATCACCTACACTGGTGAAGTCTGGTAACTTCCTTCTCTTCCTTTTTCAAAATCTCTGCAAGTAAAGCTTAGTGATTATAATATGTAAAAAGAAACTTCTCAGATGAGAGTTGACCTGCTGTTAATTCTGATAGTTTATTAGCTTCAGTGTGTCATGTAGGTAATATGTCATGTGCTATGCATTTACCAGCTTTACCTTGTTATTTCTTCAGTAGAGAGGCAGTTTGAGGGAAAAGGAAGTGAGCAAAAAGAATAAGGAACAAAAAGGCAACTTCTGCAAGACTGGAGTAATTGGCTTAGTTTGACTATTAGCTTTTTGGACAGGGGGACTAGGAATTGCGTTCTTAGTAGGACTTCAGAGCTCTGTATAGTCTAAAATCTGCTTTTGCCTTAGTACTGAAAATCTCACTGATTAACAAAGTTGCCCTCTTTTACCTTTACTCTGTTCAACCTGATATTTAAAATGGTGTAAATCTTAAACCTGCAGATATTAACTGCACTTCTGCTCCCCTGTGCTGTGCTGCAGTGGCTTCCATCTAGTGCTTAACCCTACTAGTTTCTAGCTGCTAACCTGTTGTACAGAACACCTTGCAGCCATGTCTCCCAACACATCCTAGTCTGGTGTTATTATCTTTACTTTCCATTCCTTGCTAGCAGATGTAATCTTCCAGAGTAATTTTAAATATAGAAAGCTTAGACCTACTTCAGGTGTGGCAAAGGAAAGTTACAAGGGTGTTTTTTTGGTGGACCTGTTCTTTAAAATCTTAAAGCGACGTGCATCCCTTGGGGAACCTCTTTGTGAAATAAGTCAACCCCCTTGGTGAATCTGACAAGCCGGGGCTTCTGGGAATAGTTTTCGGCTTTCACTTGTGCAATTACTGCATCTCCCACCTTTTCTAAAGGAGTGGGGGAGCAGTCCTCTGTATCAAGTGGTGATGCATCACCATAACCACCAGCCTTTGCTGGGCTTTTTTTATTTTTCATTCCCTTTGAATGAATATATGATTAGTGTTTGGCAGAAGCCCAAGAGCTTTCTCACCTCAGTTCAAGAATTATGTCTCACTTTGGCTTTTTCTCTGAGAAATGGGAAGTACTTAAATTTGATTCTTCATATATATTGTAAAATAAATATTCCCTGTAGTACTGTACCTTACTCAAATGTTGGAGCGATCTTACAATCCTGTAACAGCTTGTTCTCCTGAACTGTAACAACCACCTTTTTTCTTTAGCTTTGCCAACTGTATAGTGATAGCCAAAATGCTCATTCTGAGTGCCTGACACAGAATATATAGTCTAAAGAGAAAGCTTTGTGGAGTCCACCCCCCCACACCCCAAGGCTGTTCATCCGAAATGACCCGGATTTCCTTAAACTGCCTGTGTTTGCTGCTGATCTCTGAATTCAGGCCAGAAAGAGGCAGGAACTTCTGGTCAAAATAGAACATGAACTTGGGTTGAAACTGACCAAAGGAAACCCCAAATCAGAAAAACTGAGTGTAAATTGAATTACTCTAATGCTTTGCCTACCCTGGCGGGATGATAGAGACTTAAGTGCCATTTCCCTGAACTGTGGAGTCTTAATCAACAAACTTGTTCATGTCTTTATTCGGTTCACTTAAGTAGATCTAATAAAGTGCTGGGTTAATATGCCAATCTTAGAAATACAGACCCAAAACCTGACCTTTAAACTGGGTAAGTTTTCTCAATATTATGTATTTCCAATTTTTCCCCACAGATTTTAGTTTTACTCTGTTTAAGAGTTTGAGATGTGAAATGTTCAGCTAAACTTGGTTATAGCAATCAGAATACCAAATAACTGAATTTTAAGTCCTTTGCAGCATGAAGATGCAAGAGAATTAACGTAAGGAAGGGTAACAAGTTGGAAACGATTATAATAACAATTATACATAACAGTATAAAATAATAATAACAGCAGTTCCGTTGGTGGAAAAAGACCACAAGTGAGAAATGCTTTCTTAATAATAGTTTGAGCAAAAGTATTTCCATCTCTTGGCCGACTGCTGGTTTCTTGCCCCACACCCCATGGAAAGATCTAAGGTGGGCTGTGCACCTTTTCTTACCAAGCTTTCTTGAAGCCAGGATCTTGCTGGCAGTCAGCCCTAGATTCTGGGTTAAATTTGGATTGTAGTCACGCCATTGTGAAGGTGTGTGGGTTGTTACCTGTGTAGACAACTGCTCCTTGGTCAGATGGTTTAGCACCTCCCAATGCATGGATGAACCCTGTGTCCTGCAAGTACTGAACTGAGGAATGGGAGTAAAGTGAACAGAGAGGTGAACAGTGACAGGGGATGAGAGGGGAGGTGCCAGAATAAATACTGATGGGAAGGTGTTTGCATACTTCATATGGAGCTCAAGAAAAAGTAATAAATGGAAGGAGGCCAGAAGGCAAAGAGAGGAGAGAAGACCTGGTCATATGTGCAGGGTGAGCTATGAAGGACTCAAAGTAGCAGTGATTTCCTGTCTTCCTAAAAGATCTAGAAATGGGAAGGGAAGGAGAGATCATTCCCTTGCATCTTAGCATTGTGTCTTAAATTCAGTGTAGTAGGCAAGAAGCAGCACAAACTTTCCTAAAAAACTAGTTTTCCAAAGACAAGGTACATTCCCAAAGCAGAAGCTATTGCTGCGGGGGACAGTCCAGCATGTTTTCCTACGGGTGGATTCACTTGATCTATTTTTGGTGATATAATCCAGATGACTCTTCGTAATCGGATTGAACAGACTTTCAGCTGGATGTACTAATGCTCTTGGAGACCGTGTAGCCTTTGGTACTTGAAAACTTTCAGAAATGACTTTTGTGACAGCAAGCTCTGTGGTCCCTGAAGGGCATGCAGATGAGAATAAGATCAGGAGTTGTAGGTGCACGTACTGGGAGGTTGGAGGGTGTCAGGGGAAAATGCAGTTTGCATTGTTAGTTTACCTTCATAGAGGCATGTGTAATTAATAGGCTAAATAGGAAGTTGACAAAAAGGTGTGGCATTCTTAATTGTTAAGAAAAGGAAATATGTTGATGTATAAACAAAAAATTATCTAGTTTTGTGACATGAACCATAATACTTTTTTTCAGGTGCTCCAGTGCTGTGCTTTGGTTTGGGCATTAGACTTTGAGTTCTTTCTGCCTTAGATTTCTACCAGAAAATAGTGTCTTGGGAAACCCATAGTACCTACACAATGTTTGTGTAGAAGACACATGTAAATCTGAGAAAATGTGGCATAGATCTCAGGAATAAATGCAGAATGGAGTTTCATCTTCTTTCTGCTTCCTCCTCAGTGTATTCCGTGGTAACAGCATTTACAAATGTTCTGCCCATATAGCAGTGTGGTTTTAGAGGATGAGTATTCTGGATACAAATACAGGCAGAAAATATAACTGTTTCGGTAAGAATTTGTGGAATAGAGCTTTACTTGAGTTCAGTAACTTGGTCAAGAACAGGGCTGCTGCTTTTCTTAGACTCAACAGCTGCTAGTAGCATGTTTCATAGAATACTTACAGCTAATTACAGACACACAGAATCTTTTTTCCCCTGACTTTTCAGTTGATTGTGATGTTGATATCAAACCTCACAGCAAAATCATAGGGGTGATCTCTTTGAAAATTAAGGAGTTTTTGGATTCCCAGACTAAATGATAGTATGAAGTGCCACCAGAAACTGCTGAAATGAGGATGGAATTTTGTATGTTAAATTACTGTAGTGATTAATAGGAAACATTACTTAATGTGTCCTCAATTTAGATGAATTATATACTTATATACACATGTATACACGTGTATGTATACATACACACACACTCACCTTCTCTCCTTTTTAACAAACAATCCTATTTTTCTTCTCTTGTATTTTAAGATTTTTATTTAATTTCTTTTTTTATTATCATTAAAGCTGTTTTACGTCTTGAATAGAGAATCAGTTCTGGGAAACCACAACCATTCTAGCATGCAGTCTCCCTACAAACTAGTCTCTCTGCAATTAGAACAGAATTCCTTAATTCTGGAAAACTCTATGTTAAAGTGTCAGCCACAGAGATTCAAAATGGGAAATCATTTGCTGTAAATTTTGTTTGTTGCATTAAAAGGTGTTTAAAGTGATCTTACTGCAAGCACTAAGGACTAAGAATAAGGGAATCTTACAAGTGAATGCACCATGATAATACAAATAATATCATCCTCCTTCCTTTCCCTGAAGCTGTGAAAGCAAAATTAAGGAAGACTATAGGGATATTTGTGCTTTATATAGGAGTTTGGCAGAGTTTTGGTTTCTGGATTTGGAAGGGGAAGAGACAGCAGTGTGAGTGGATGCATATCCTCCTCAGTCCCTTCTCAGCACTTAACTGCTTTGTCTAAAGTGACAGCCTTTTGCTCCATCTCTGGGCTTCTCATTTGTCGTAATGTCCAGGTGCAAATCAGCAGCTTACTTCTTGTTCCATGATATCTGCCACTTTCTAGCCACAGTGGTCCCAGTTACTAGGGATGAGAGAGGTTGAACAGGGTACAGAGGAAGAGTTTGTACTTGCAGTGCAATATTTTTCTCCCCTATTGCGAACATTGCTTGTTGCCAAGGCTGCTCCCAGTGTGCTCATTTTTAAATCTGATCCAGAAAGTGGTAAGGGAGGGAGCCTCTGCATTGGCCTTGAACACCTCCTGTGCTGCCAGAGTTTCTGTGCCAGATGAGTGAGAGATCAGAGTGCACACAGACTCCTGGGCAGAGGTTGTGTAGGAAACACTGGTTGGGACATAGGATTCTGCACCTTGGTGTCTCTCAGAGAGTAGTGGGATGTGTTGTTCTCAACATGTTCCCAGTCTCCTATTACAGCAGCAGTTGCAATTATATTGAGCTTTAATGCAGCTTGATAGAATGAAGTGTAAAATGCCTTTAGTTTCCTGTATGCAGTAGCACTTGAGGAGCACGACTTTGGTGTCCTCTCATCAGTTTTCTTTGTTCCCTGGCACAAAAGGGCTGTGTGCTAACATTAGCTGCTGTTTGGCATCTGTTTGTGGTAATCTGACTTTAAATGCTTTATTCACCTCAAGGGCTGGTGAGAAGTGACTCTATACCTGAAGTTGGAGAGGATGCTGCTGCTACAGTCAGTATGGCAGAAACACTCTCGGAAGAAGAACAGGACGAGCTAAGAAAAGAGCTTGCCAAGGTAATTCTTTTGCAAATAGCTCTTAAACTTATTTTAAGAATGAAAATCTGGGATAATGCTGTCTTTGAACCTACAGTTAATGCTTTGCATAGTTATTCTGTGAGTGTCTAAAGCCCTGTATGACACTCCTTTGTATTGCGGGGAGGGAAAGGGAAGGTGTCAGAGAAAAGAACAGCCAGTTCTAGCGAGGGGGAATTAAGCTGGAAGTGCTGAGTGTACAGATCTTAAACCAAGATGCATAAATATCTAACCCTTTGTTTCCCTCAAGTGAGAAGTGGGTAAGTAAGCAGTCAAAGAGAATGTTGTCGGGAGCCAAAATCCAAGTATTGTCTCAACTGTTGTGGAGTAATTAAAGCTGTTTCTTTCATGAAGAATGCTTTGCTGTGTAGGCACTGTTTTGCTAATGTCTAATCACTACCCTTCCTGTCCATGGCAGAATTTTTTTAAGAGCAGGTTAAAGTAGCACTCTGAAGGATAGTCAAGTATTCAAGCCTGAGACATGCATTTCAAAAGTTGTCAAAGTCAAGCTTTTTTGGGCTGCCAGTCTTTTTTTTTAGTAGCTCTGTGTGACTTTAGGACATAATAAAAGACATTGACTTTAAGCCTAAGGTTTGCAAACAAAGGTTAGCTGTGAAATAAGCACATTTAATGCAGTCTTGTATTTGGTAGTCCTGAGTATCATTTAATGCCAAAGATCGTGAGGGTAGTCTGGTCCTACTAGAGTGTGTCACTGGACTTCAGACAGATATGCAAAAAACAAAGGTGCATTGAAGATACTGGTATTTCCTCAAAGGAGCTTAAATGAGTGGGCAGCCTGATACTCTAAAGTGAGGTGATCCTGTCTGGATGAGGAAGGTTGGAGGTATGCCCCTGCTTTTGTACACACAGTGCCTCTGTCGCATCTATATAGCTCACAGGATGGCATAGTAAAACTGTTTTGACATCCCTAGTCATGATCTGATCATGCTTCTGGAAGAGGTGTAAGTTACCATCTGAGTAAAGAGGGAACAATATAGTTTTCTAGTTGCAGAGCAGCTGCTATGTACCTGTTGTGTGTTTGTGTGGGTTTTAACTGCTCAGTCTGCCAGCATTTCCACCCCGATCTGAGGAAGGCACTCCTGTGCCTGGATCCAGTCTCATTTGCTGGCTTAAGCCACAAAAGAACCTTTCTGTTTGAGCAAGGATACAAAACTTGTGCATGGATCAGACATGTTCTGAGCTTCCTGACACTGGTCACACTTTGGTATCTCTTCTGACGTGGAAGTAGAATACAGGCTTGGCGATTGTCCCAGGTTTGACTAATCTTCAAGCTTTACATATCATAGGTAATGATTTCTAAGTATACAGTCTTTTAGTTACCAGTGTACATATTCCAGTAACAGCTAGCTGCAGATAGATTACTTTCTCACTAGCTCTTGTTGTAGACTATGTTGGATTTCCCTTTTAGTATTTAGAAATCCCAAATCTTCGTTCGCGAAGCCCAGCCATGATGTGATGATGATGATGATGATTTAGAAATGACTGTGAGGCAATGTAAAAAAACCTGTTAACCCTCCCGGTACTGATGTCTAATAGATGTTTTAAAGAATACATAGTTAAATGGCTGGGTATATTGCTTGTTGACTTACTTCTCATCAACTCTCCTGTCACAGGTGGAAGAAGAAATCCAGACGCTCTCACAAGTGCTAGCTGCCAAAGAGAAACATCTAGCAGAGATCAAGAGAAAGCTGGGAATTAACTCCCTACAGGAACTAAGGCAGAATATTACCAAAAGCTGGCAAGATGTTACATCAACCACGGCGTATGTACCAGTTCATGATGATTGTGTAGGCTGTTGAGGTGAAAACTGTTTAGTTCTTGTGTCATGTCTAAACCCTTTGTGCTTGTGAAGTGAGGTGAGTGTAGATAAGACAAAGTTAAGTTGCACTAAAACTTAGCTGGATAAATCAACATAGATTTTTTTAAAGAAGGACAGTGCTAGTCATATCTCATGCGAAAAAATGACTGTAATGCAGGCTATTTTAACACGCTTTTTTTTGTTTGACAGATCTGAGATACCATTATTGAGATACCAAGGTGTCCTGAGTCCAACAGATTACCCTTCTTTTCCACCCTGAAAAATTGTTGTAAACTGAGCTCATGCAGGAAGAGTGCACTGTCACAGTTACTATTCTTGCTAAACACAACTGTTAGCCTAAAGTCTAGAGCGAGCTGCCTTCTGCAATTGATGACTACACAGAATGTAACAGGATGTACCTCAAACATTTTATGGTGAAGTTTATTGACAGAACTGCTTGGTACAAAAAGTCAGACACTTGGCACAAAAACTAGATGTTTTTCAGTGTGTGTGCATAGCGTTGTTTTCTTGAGTCTTATTTTCTTTTGAGTTTTTTTTTGTTGTTGGTGGTGGTGGGGTGGTTTTTTGTGTGGGTTTATTTTATTTTTTGGCAAGTCCTACAATAGCAGATAGTGTCTCCTCTGGTAGGTTCATATTGGTGAACCTCAAGTCAGTGGTGGCAGAGATGCTGTAGCTAGAAAGGACTGCAGTCTCTTAAGTAGGTTGTCCATTAGACCCTAAAACTGAAGTATACCTTATGTGTTCTATTAAAATAACTAAAAACTAAATTTTGTTTGAGCACAGGTATAAGAGAACATCAGAAACCCTGTCTCAGGCTGGTCAGAAGGCTTCTGCTGCTTTTTCTTCTGTTGGTTCAGTAATAACCAAGAAGTTTGAAGATGTCAGGTAGGTTTCTTTAGCTTTTTGCAAGTAGTTGCAATTTTTATTTAAGCAGGTAATCACTGAAATAAATTTTTGCTGTTAACATACTAGTACTTCTAGAAGTTAATCTATCAAGAGCCCTCAGCATCTGTTTTAGGAGAGCTAAGAGACTTGCTGCAAAATCTGCTTGTACGTCCTCACTGGTGCAGAAGAGTTCTGTGGTGTGTACTTTATATATGCGAGAGAAACAATGTATGCTACAACCTCCACTACTGCTCTTACTTTTCTGGTGTGATTGCAGGTGGCAGTATCTCTACCTGCCTCTCTGATGCACATAGCACTGTCATTTCTCTTCTCTGACTTTCTCAGCTTGTGGAATGCTATATTTAGACAACTAATATCTTTAACTGTTTGTGGTTTGACGTTTTGTTTTTGTTGTTTGGGTGTTTTGTTTTGTTTGTTGGGTTTTTTTGTTTTGTCTCGTGTGTGTATTCCTTCCAGATGTGTTTTATTTTTTTGTAAGCTATTCTGCCTCATAGAAGTGGCTTGATTTTATTACATTTTTAAGAGATTTTTAGCACTTTTAAATTCTTAACTATCGTTAGTATACAACATATTTTGACTTTGTGTCAAATGACACAAATGCCAGCCCTTCATGCACATTAGGTAAGTCTTGTGGTCATTTTTAGCACTGTTGTGAGTTGCATGCAGAACTCCTGCTGGATGCACTACAGTCAGATGCTTAGCTTACAATTCTTTGATTATGTAATTTTTACTACTGGAGCATAGACAATTATTCATCTTTGCATGTAATTTGTTGTGAATAATGAGTTAAACTTATTTTTCAGTTATTGGGCAAATAAAAATTCACACATTCCAGCAGAATATTGCTGCATTGGAAGCAGTGTAATAAAATCAGCTATCTGTTTTAAAGTGCTGCCATTAACCTCTTGCTTTTTGAAGTCTAGTGAGAAAACACTTTGAGGTGCAGCTACACAGTTACGTATTTTTCTTCAGATTTATCAGAACTTCCTTTCTCTCTTTAATGCTTACTCTGGCATTGTGCAGACTACAGGCATTTTCACATTCCTTTAGGTAAGGTGGGCGCAAGAATTGTTTCTGAAACTAAGCATGTAGTCAGACTGTCTCCATTAAAATCTTTAATTAAAAATTTTGTCTGTAGAAGGTAATTTCTTCTTTTGTCCAGTGTTAGTTAATGTAAAACTGAAGCTCTTTTAACATCGGGGAAGATACTTCTTCATGTTCACCTGGTAGCAACCCTAGAACATAAAATCTTGAGTATGTTTCATAATTAATTAGTCTCTCTTCCTTGTAAGAAAGGAACCCACTAGAATGATTCTACAAGGTTTTTTTGTCAAGAGGCAGAATATGGTGTTGAGGTCAATGGCATGCAGGATTCCTCCTTCTTTGTCTGTACCATGTTTGTGCCGTGACAGAGTAGAAGTTTACCCCTTTTTTGTGTCTATTACAATAGCTGTTTAGCATTGTGACTCTAACAAAATTACTGGAATCAAAATGTAAACTAGCTTATACATTTCCTGTTCATAGTTTGTCCAGTGAACAGTCCTTGAGTTAATTACTTTAGCAGCTACCAGTATTTTAGTTACCTTGTCTGCATTGCCTTTTATCTGCTTAGTCTAAGCAAATATTCAACATTTTCAGTTGTCAAAATTCCTGTGTAGCAACTTCTGTCCATTGCCTTTCATCCTGTCTATGCACGCCTGAGTCTGGCTTCATCTTTTCTGTACTCTTCCACTAAGTAGCTAAAGACAGCACCAGGATCTCTATAAAGACTAGGGATTTGGCTCCTAGAATACTAACTAGGAGCTATAGCCCCCAGGGAGGAGATGGGTGGCGGCACAGGATGCTCTCTGAAGTGAGCTCAGTTTGCTCAGGTATAAGAAGAGCAGCTGGTCTGAAATACGTCCCCTTTAGCATCAGTGAGGTAATGGGAGCCTGGAAGATGTCTCTGTACCTTTGGGATGCAGAGCTCAGCTCCTCACTTTACAGGGTTCATTCACCTTCCTTAAGGCTATTGGTGTTCTTCTGTTAGTATTAGACTATTGCATTGGACAAGGACAGGCACAGACTCAGAGCTGTCTTCTGTCCTCAGGAATTTAATACATCAAAAGAAGAGTGTCCTAATTACTCTAGTTAGTAGCTATGTGGGTGTTGAGTACTCCTTATCAGAAACTGGGCCACTGGGAGGGAATGTAACAATGCCAGAGGAGTCCACACCATTGGTGTGCTTCTTGGAGAGAATCACAGCAATGAAAATTCAAGGTATTGTTATAAATTCAGAAGCAGTGAGGTTTAAAAAATAAAACAAAATTGTGAAAAATTAGTGCTGTTCAAGATCTTAGTTGCACTTGAGCAAGAGACTGAAAACCTTTGAGTTGTTTTGTTTTTCATGAGAACCAAATTCATCTGGGATTCAGCCAGTGAATTCAGGTCCCAGGGTTATTTGACTACTCAAGTCGTGTCTACTTTTAAGACTACGCAAGTCTGAACTTCAGAAAGTTTTAGCTGCCTAAATTCTTTCCTGGAAATGAGAATTGATGGGCCTGATACTTATTTGAACTAATACTGAATACGCCAGTGCGTTTTTATTCTTAAACTCTTAAGTAGCAGCTTCATTGTGGCTACGCTTTCCTTGTATTGTTTTAGTTGAGAGACTTCTCAGCTTTAATGGTGTGATTTCTTCTGTGTTGGACTATTTCTACGTGTTCCATGCAGCAAACATCTCATGCAGGTCTTCGTTCTTGCACTGCAAAGTGATTTTGTAGGGAGTTAGAAAAGGGAGTGAGGGAGATGGTGGAGCTGTGAACTTGGAAAGTACTGAAATGGAGGGGAAGTGAGGACTGGTAATGCAATGTCAGTGTGTTATTGCTTCCTTTTTTTGCTTGTTTCCTCTGCTCTTTGTTATGCTGACATGAACTTTGTTCCTTCTTAGGTTTCTCTTAATACCTTTATTCTCCTTTATAAGAATGTCTTGAAGTTGTGATGAACTAACCTTCCTTGTGTAAGCAACATCAGTATTACGTGCAAAACAACAATAGTACCAAGATGTAGTGCTCTTCAAACTTCTGAGCAATCACGACTTTGCACGTGGCTCCTCCTGCACTGTATCTGTATTATGGAGCAGAAGTCCATCTTTACCTTGTTCTGAGATTGCAGAATAACTTCCTTTGCTTGCTTTGAAAGTCTGATATATTATCATGGATTCCTAAATATCATCATTTATCAGCTGGAAATTTAACTACTAACAAAAGCATATAGCTAGTGTGTATGCACTCTTCAGACCATGTTTCTAGGTAGGGACTCTGGCATAGGTCCTTGTGCCTTTTCAAAATGTGAGGTAATGTAGTAGCTTTATAAAATAATCATGTAAAGGATAAGAAAGCTTTTAATGCAATACAAAATACGTGGAAGACTGGAGAGCAACTTAACTGTATCTTTTTTATTAATTGTTTTTTTAAGCGAGGAGTTTGCTTCTGAGCATTGTAAAAAGGGTTTCTCTTTTTCAAACTGCCCAACTTGATCTAGTTGAGTGAGTGCTTTGATATGGCATTCTGTCTTTTGGGGAAAAAATACAGGTTCTCTTCTTTATAAAGCCTTTCAAGGCTTAATTGTGCTTCTTTGCACTGCTTGAAGAACAGGTGATGTTAAAAAAATATCAACTGCATTTATCTAATCCAGTTCTCTTGCAAACCAGATCATTGTGATAAAACTACCTTATGATGTCATACAAAATGGATACTGAGTGTATATGTAAGTGTGTTGTACAACAGCAAGTAAATCCTTCATGAATGTATGAATAGTTCTTCTATTAAATGATCTCTGATATTAAATTAAACTTCTGTAGAACCTGTTAAAAGATTTGCAGTACACTATAGGTTGCTGTTTTTCAGTGTGAGCAGTTCTACAGTTTGTAAATACATGAATTTCACCCTCTTTAGCCTTAAGCTTCTTGCAGGTTGAGGGGAAGTGGCTGAGCATGACTGGAACTGGTTAGTGTCAGCGTAGTTCTGCAATAATGCCTGTCATGTGGCAAGGCCAGAACTTGTAGTAGTCCACATCTCATTGGGGAATATAAATTACAATCCAGAAGACAATCAGCTTCTCTGTGTTCTGGAAAAGCCTGTAGAAGTCAGTCCTTGTGTAAGATGAAACACAGCAGAAATGGGGTTGGGGAAATGGATGAAATGTGGCCATGCATTACTGATGCGTGATGAAGCATCTGGCCTTTGTGTATCTGATTCCCAGTGCACTGTATGTACAAATCAATCTATGGTTGTGCATCTGCCCTAAGGGATCCCAGCCTTAAGGGAACTTTTCACTTGTGTAGTTTTCCTTTATCACTGTATTTTACTGATGAGCCTCCAGAAAGAATCTCTTAAAACTCTTTCGGCAATGAACATAGAACTTTTTCGCTTCTGTGAATGTATCTTTCATTGTGCTGAGATACTAATTGAAAGTTTAGAGGTACCTCATATGAGAGAGTTATTTCCCTTCCCTCCCATTCTCCCCCAGCAACTGCCTGGAAATTATTCTCTTGAAAGACATCGTAAAGCCCAGACAAAATTTGACATTCCAAATATAGTTATGTACATCTGTGATCATCAGTTTTAATAATTTTAAGTTACTACTGTGGTATTTGATAAGAAACATTTAACATATAAGACTTGTTTGTATCAAGAGTAAACAGGGATTTTCTAGATGGAACTAAATTGGATTCTAGGTGGTCTTGAGGTTATTTGAGAGCTCCTTGATCTATATCCAGTCACCTTCTATGAGTATGTGTAAACAAGCAGTAACTGTGTAGCAACACTAGCTGGTTACAGAAATCCTCCATGAATTTCAGAACACAGAACTAGGACTTTCTCCCTGCCCCCAGCATAAATCTGACCTTGAATACAGATTGATGTGACTGCTCTTGCTAGATAATGTGTATTGACGAGTAGATAATTTGTATTGATGAGTGTGGAAATCTTAGACTGAATTGAAATGCAGGCCTTCTGAATGTAGGGATAATTCTTTTTGGTAGGAAGGTGAGTTGCTTGATAAGACTTTTGAGTGTTCACTTTCTACTTGATATCATCCAGACTGTAAATGCAGCATGACTCTCATTGCTTGAGAAACTTAATGAGTAGACAGACTGTTGCAGCTAAGCAGAGTAAGTACTAACAAGCATGGCACTTGAATCTCTCTAAAAGGGAAAAAGGTTGTTGCAGCTTTTGCTCTGACGTACTTGTGTGTGTGCATGGCTAAGCAATCTAAAAAAGCAAACCCAAGCAGTTACTGTATAGGACTGTATAAGACTGTTTGGCTGTTTACCAAAGATAGTATCCAGAAGTCAGCTCTCTAAGCCAATTTCTTCTCCATGTAATACTTAAACTAATTTCTTACTTTCTCTTTTCTTAATGCTGGCACTTAGTATACGCTCCATACAACATTCAATTAGTATGCCTATTATGAGGTAATGTATGTATAATCCACCTGTTGTGTTTATTTTCATGTGTAGAATCAAGTAAAATCTAACTTAAATCAGCTAACATAGGTTTAAAACAAAACCAAAAAATCCACCCCGCTTTGTAATGGATTTCCTGTACTAACATATAGGATAAAGTTCGTTTTATTTCTGTTTATTGGTGGTGGCTATCAACATATGGAATGTGACCAAGTGCAATTCCCTGCTGTTTAGGAAAACTATAACAACTTTTCCCTGAAAAATTACATTAGAAATGTAATGCTACTAAGTGATTGCAAGTTTAAAAGGCAGTAGCTTGGCATATGTTTTTGAACAATGAAAGTGAGTAAAAAAAATACTATAGTTTCACAAAAAGTCTCTTGGTGACTTGGGGTGGTTGCCTTTTCTCTCCCCTTGCTTGGCACTGTGTCCCTCTATCTCCTGAGAGTCTGGTTTTGATATATGTGTCATTTTGTGCTTTCCCAAGTGAGAGAGTGCTGCTAAATGTGGGTGACCTACACAAATACCAAGCAAAGGGAGAAGAGAAGCTTCAGACTTCTTTTGAAAAAACACCCTTGTCTTTAATATTTATATAATGAATTTTTGTGTCTGTTATGAACCCACAGTCCTGGGGCACTGAAGGCAAGCAATTTCCATCCTGCATAAAGGCAGAAAAAGTGTACAAGCTGCTGCACAAATTTGCACATGGCAGTGACAGCTAGTCGGAGCATTAAGCCACTCTTCTGACCCTAATGGATAATACACTGGCCCTCAGCGTTGGAAATCCCAAGCTGTCCTGCTCTTCGTGTGCAAAACTTACCATTTGTAATTACAGCTGCCTCTGGCACTTAAAGACAAGGGGGAGTCTCCCTTAAATTTAACATGTTAGAAGAAAATGCCACTGTGAACCATGTTTTATTAATTTAACGTGTAGCCAATTAAACTGAACTAGTTTTCCTGGAAAAAGTGGAAAAACTCTGCTGAGCTTGCTTCAACAGTAATGTACTAGGCTAACCAGAAGTGATGACTAAACTTTTCTGAAAAAATCCTTTGGGGCCTCTGGTGGTCTCGTGGTTAGGGTGCAGGACTCTCACCGCTGCGACCCGGGTTCGATTCCCGGCCCCCCGGGCAGATGGAGCTCGTCAGCCCTGTAAGGCAATCCATCTAAGAGAAGGTCACTCTAAACAAACCTACGTCCTGAGGACCTCCCTGCCCCTGTCCGAGTTTCACTCGGCCCCGGCAGATGAACCTCAGG